>NC_057807.1:76831316-76836898 GCF_018294505.1 Triticum aestivum | reverse complement strand
GGCGGCAGCGGCGAACGGGCCCCGCGGGCCTGCTGCGGGCCACGTGGGCCTGCGGCGGAGGAGGACGGCGCTGGGACACGTGGCGTGCGATGATTGGGCGTGGGGCGGAGGCGGACACGTCCGGCGCGGAATGGACATGTCCGTCGGCGAGAGGTGGAAGAAGACTAGGGTTTCATCCGCGAATTTCGGGGGGAGAGGCATATATATAGGTAGAGGGAGCTAGGAGAGTCCAAATGAGGTGCGATTTTTGCCCACACGATCGTGATCGAACGGCCGAGAGGATGGAGGTAACTTAGATGGGTTTCGGGCCACTTTGGAGGGGTGTTGGGCTGCACACAAAAGAGGCCTTTACGGTTACCCGGTCAACCGTTGGAGTATCAAACGACCTCCAAATGGCGCGAAACTTGACAGGCGGTCTACCGATGGTGTACCAAGGCCGCTTGGCAAACCTCGGTCCATTCCGAGAAAGTTTAACACCCGCTCAACAAGAGACAAAAGGGGGACGCCGGAGGACATAGGAGTGCCGGATTGCAAAACAGACAACGGGGAAAATGCTCGGATGCATGAAACGAACACGTATGCAAATGCGATGCACATGACGACATGATATGAAATGCATATGATGACATGGCAAAGTGCAACACGCAAGCAAATGCCATGGCAACGATGGTGAATAACTGGCAGACACCTGGCGCATCGAATCCGGGGCGTTACAACACTCCTCCACTAACAAGAGATCTCATCCCAAGATCTTAGGACCGAGAGGGGGGAGGGATGAGATGAAATAAGAACAAAAGAGAGAGGATGAACAAAGTTGAGAGCACTGGGTAGGAAAAGGAACGACGAATATGATGAGAATCAAATGCTCATGGAAACAAGATAGACTCTAAAACCACTCTGGTTAGACAAGGCAGAAAAGAATAAGCACGAAAGAATTTGGACAGCACTCCGGCTGAAACATGGAGGAATAGAACACGAGCTTGAGAGGATGGAATGGTACTTGATGAAGACATGACACAAAACGTCCGGAAAGAATTGCAAGAGTTGAATGAAAAGAACGGAGAAGAAAATGACAACTTGTTCCACGAATGAAATAGAAAGCATCTTTAGAAGGAAGGTTTAAACGGAGTTGTTGAGAAAATCAACAACAAAAGAATAAGCTTGTTGTGGACTTATGGATAACATCTCAGAAATTATGAGGTGAAATTATGCCACAACCAAAAGCTTGAATATCTGGGAATAACGAAGAAATGCAAATCTCCACTTGAAAAGAATACGGAGAATTAATTGCGCTTCGAGATGCAAGAAGAATAAACTTGAGCTCCTCCAACAAGAATCTTGATGAACACTTGAAAGAATGAATTAAATCATGAAGAACCACCATGAAGAACTTCGGTGACAAAAGGATGATGAGATAGAATGAAGGATGAAAGAATAAGATGATCCTTGCGATGATTTAGATGGAGGTTCTGACGAGATGGCCGAGGAAATTTGAACTCCGGAAAAGAAAAGATGAAAACACTTGGAACTAGAATTTATTCATCAAGAACAAACTCCGAAGAAAGGGATTACTCACTTGGATGAAATAAGAATAAGATTTATTGTATGCTTATCCTTCATCAAATTAAATTGATGACAAGCAATGGATTTTGCGTACTACTTATTCTTCTTGAAACGGATTGAGAAGTGACATATCACAAACTTGAGAAGGTCTTCATGAACCACCGGTAGGATTGAAAAGAACGAATGAATTTATACGATAACAACAGAAAAGAACTCTTCAACGAACCACCGGAAGAATTCAAAATTGAATGGAGAAAAGGAATGGAATCACCGGGAAGAATTAGAAACGCAAAAGGATACTTGAGGGAATTTAGAGACAAGAGAACGAAGAGATCGCGAAATGATAGAAGAATACTTGAACGAAGCACCCGAAGAATATTGAGACGAACGAAGGGGCACGGGTATAGAATAATTGGAGAACGAATTTGAAAACTTAGAACGAAGAAATATTCTGAAATGGGGGCCTCCAGAACAATGAAATGGGAAAGCAACTCCTGAAATACTCCGGATGTGTAAGAAAAGAATCTCTGACAAACGGAATAATTCGAGAGGATATCATGAAGCTAGAACCACAAATCTTCGAGATAACGGGCAAGATTTAGAAGAAAAAACTCTTCTTCGGTCTTCAAATGACGACGGAAAACACCAACAAAATTACTGAGATACTCCGGGAGAACGAAAAGCGAAGAGGTTGAGGGAACAATGAAAATGATTTGAAATTGATCTTGGAAAAGCATCTGACTAATGAAATTCATACTTACGTCATACTTCAAAAAGAATTAAGAATAGCTCCGGAAAAATCAGAAAAGTCAGGTAAGATCCTGGGAAAGACCTGTGGGTTAGGGCCCACTGAAGAGAAAAACACCGTTGTAAAGGAATGTTGAACAGATAGATGATGCATCGGAGCAATTGAAATATTTGAATGAGGTGACAACCTCGAATTAATTGGAACAAGACGAATCTCCTGAGATGTCTTGAACACTCCGGAAGGATAAACTGGAGAGAGGCGAATGAGCAAGGAAAACACTTGATCCAAGCAAAAGAATGTGATCAACCTGGAAAAAAAACTTGAATTGAGTCCACCGGAAAAGAGATGAAGAATGTCGAACAAAAGAGAAATTCACCAGTTGAAACAATTGACGAAAGACTGACGAGGCCCCGAACGAATGAAATTGATGGTCGAGAGAGACTCAGACTCCGGGAAGAAAAGGGTGGGAGGGCGGGAAAACAAAGGCAACTTGGAAGGGGAAAACCGATGAATAACTTGAAGAGAAAACACCGGTTGAAATCATTGAGGAAAGAAAGCAAAGACTTCGCACGAGTAGGATGGATACTCGATTACGGACTCCGGCTCCGAGAAGAAAAGGGGGGCGGGTGGGAAAAGAAAACAACTGAGGATTGAACTTGGCAAAGATGAAGAGGCTCGAGTCAACTTGACAAGAAAAGCACCGGATGAAAAGAGCGGAGAACCTACGAACAAAAAACCAACTACGTGATCCTAAAGAAAATTTGAAGGGGAAGAGGAGTAAGAAGAATTCCTACTCTCCGATATAACTAGACTCCGAAAAAGTTTTCTTCTAGACTCGACAACGGCCAAACTACACGATCAATCAAGGGGGCTCCTATGGTCGGTCGAGGCTCTGATACCAACTTGTCACACCCAAGATGCGACCCTATCCTAAAGGAACTCGAAGGTCCCACCAAGGATAGAAGCGCATCTTGAAGACGCTTTTGCAAGGTGGATATCATTACATCAACATTAGATAATAGATGGGGGTACATACAAGGCATACAAATGTCGCAAGAATACATCAATCCATCATACACAAGATCAACATCCGACTACGGATGAAACAGAAACAAGAACTCAAACGACATCCACCCTGCTAGCCTAGGTTGTCGACCTGGAACCTATCCCCTGATCGAAGAAGAAGCAGAAGAAGAACTCCAAAACAAGCAAACATCACTCTCGTGTCATGACCATCGCATAACCTGTACCTGCAACTGTTGTTGTAGTAATCTTTGAGCCACGAGGACTCAGCAATTCCATTACCATGGGTATCAAGACTAGCAAAGCTTAAAGGGTAAGGAAGGGATAAAGTGGTGAGGTTGCAGCAGCGACTAAGCATGATATGGTGGCTAACATAACCCAAAACCGTGTTCACTTCCCGGACTCCGCCGAAAAGATACCATCACGGCTACACATGCGGTTGATGCATTTTAATTCGGATCTGGTGTCAAGTTATCTACAACCGGACATTAACAAATTCCCATCTGCCACATAACCGCGGGCACGGCTCTCGAAAGTTTATACCCTGCAGGGGTGTCCCAACTTAGCCCATGATAAAATCTCGCGATCAACAAAGGATATTCCTTCTCCCAGGAAGACCCGATCAGTCTCGGAATCCCGGTTTACAAGACATTTCGACAATGGTAAAACAAGACCAGCAAAGCCGCCCGATGCGCCGACAATCTCGATAGGAGCTGCACATATCTCGTTCTCAGGGCAACACCGAATAAGTCAAGCTACGAGTAAAACCAGACCTCGAGTTTCCCCGAGGGGGCCCCGCAGGCTGCTCGGTTCGGACCAACACTTAGAGAAGCACCTCAACACATACACATGAAACAAGTTTAAAGGACAAGCTGTCCAAAACAGCAACTAGGCATCTTGCAAGCATCACAACAATATGCTACAGCACCTCAACATAATAACAAAAGGCATGGGCATGAAGTACAGGTAAAGCATGTCAAAACATGAACACTGAGCTATCTCCAGAAAACACTAGAACATGCTCAAAAGGACATGTCAAGATTGCAAATTATAACAGTTTCAGACTTGGCAGTAATAACATCAGGTTGCAATGTTTAGAGCTATCAAACAACATGTTACAGGAACTTAACATGGAAAACAAAGGCATGGCATGCTAGTACTACAGACAAAGAACAAAACTCCCTTACTGAACTAATTCTAAAGATCAACAGAAAAGATGGTACCATCCATGCAAACATGGCAAATAATATGAGAGATTCATACATGGCAGGAACAACAATAAGTAGGCATGTTGGTGAGCTCGTACCACTCACCACAGAGAAATACATGGCATGACAAGGCAACCAACAGTAAGAATTCATGTTTATGAAGCTAAGAATGGCAAGATCAAGTTCATAGGGTGCATGGATCACTAGCAAAACTCATGGCAAAACTGAACCTAATGTTAACAGGCCGACAGCAACATTATTTAGCAAGTTTGGAGCAAGATAACAACATGTTACGGCGGGCTATAAATGCTAAAAGTGGCATTAGTGGATAGAGCATGACATGTTTAACAAAACATCCTTAGTGAACATCTCCAGATTATGCATAGAATGACTTGTAGTAGCAGGTTTACATAGCATCATAATATAACAGAAACAACATAGCAAAACAGCAACAGCAAGTACCCTACTTCACGAGCTCAATGCACTCACAACAAGGCTCACAAAAATACATAGATGGAACCACTGTAAAGATGGCATGATGTAGCACAAAGCACATGTAGAGCTCATGCTCATAGGATGCACACACAAAATGTAACGAAAAAGACAAATCATCAAGTTCTATTAGCAGACAGCAGTTAACATCACATAGCACTCTTGCAACGATGATTTGGGCATCAAGATTGACTCAAACAAACATGGCACAATAGAATGAAATGAATAACATCTTACAACGAACAATTTCATATATTACACGCACAAAACTGAGCTACATGCAAGAAGATACAGCAGGTCAAAGATGCCTATATGATGCTGAAAACCAGGGACTTAGCAGATTTTCGAAGTCAACCTCGGGGTGCACGGAATTCGATGCGGCGGCGGATCTCGCCGGATCTGAGGCGCCAGCGGCCGGAGAAGTCGGGGATGGGGCCGGGGAGGCCGGATCCGGAGGCGGCGGGGTCGGGGGTTGCCGGAGGAGGCAGCACCGGCGGGCACCGGCGGCGCGGGGCCGGGGAGGCGCGGGCGGCTGCGCCCTGGTCGGC
>NC_057807.1:76445136-76510066 GCF_018294505.1 Triticum aestivum | reverse complement strand
ATGGACGGTGATGAAGACGATGGTCTTCACTACTTCTCTCAGGTCCCCTCCCATCACCAGGCTTCACATGGCTCATCCGTGGGCGGAAATTTGGGGAGGGGCATGGGCTTCTTCGATCTGAACACCAACGTCGACGACTACCCCGACTTGGGCTCGTACCAGCAACTCCTCCGTGGCGAGTCGGCCGGTCATGGTCTTCCTCCGATTGGACGTGGTCGTGGGAGGTCCGTGTCCCAGGGCGGAGGAGGCCGCGCCCGGTCTCTGAACATTGGAGGTGGATCGGGCTCTCACATGCGGCCGTTCGTCGCCCCGGGCGCAGCTGTTGGTGACGGAGGCGTCAGAGGGCGTGGGAGGTCCGTGCCCCAGGGCACTGCACGCGGTGTAGGTCGAGCCCGTGGGGTCTCATCGGCCGGCAGCATAGGCGTCGCAGGACGGGGATTCTCAATCTCTCAAGTTGCAAGCCGGCAACGTGCATCGTCATCTGCCGTGCCTTCAGAAGATGTAGACGAGAGTGAAGGATTTGAAGATGGAGACGACAACTGTGTTTTTGGAGAGGTAAATTTCTGAGTTCTGTACATTCATGTCCATGTGTTCTTGCTAGTAAAAGATTTTCATGCCAGTTATGCAACATTTTGGTGCCATCCTTATCAGCCTTATAATTAGTAGATCAACATTTTGGTGCCATCCTTATGATGCTGTGCTCGAGTGCCCATTTGTATGAAAAGTGCAGTAAATTATTGGTATGCAAAGTTCCATATTGATGCTACGAGCACAGCATGTACATGTGTTCTGTTGCTGTAAACTGGATAGTTGGGGTGTAGACCAATATAACTGGATGTAGAAGACTGTAGAAATTGTTGTCAGATTCATCTTCTTTTTGTAACTGGGTGTAGAAGACTTTTTGTAACTGAGTTGTGCAAATTCATGTACATGTGTTCTGTTGCTGTAAATAGATATAGTTAAATTTGTATATGGAATTCACCACCGAATATATTTGTATATGGAATTCACCATCCAATTTGTTTGAATTGTGTATTTGTTATTTTTTGTTTAGAAAAAAATTGCCAAGGCTGATTGGACAGACGAGAATATTATGATATTTTGTAACATTGCCTGTGAGGAAGCTAGGGATGGGCACTGTGTGAATAGTGCTTGGACAACTAGAGCCTACAATAATATGAAGACAAAATTTTATGAACGCGCCGGCCTCCTCCATACTACCAAGCAATTCAAAAATTGTTTAACTAAACTCAAGAGCTTCTATAGCGCTTGGGCGTGGTTGGGGCAGCAAACTGGTTGTGGCCGAACTGGAGACGGGGCTATAACCGCATCAAGTGAGTGGTGGACAAAAAAAATTAAGGTACATCATTCAGCAAATTACAGTTGAATTGCTCACAGTTGATTACATTAGTTAGCCTTGTCCTAATTACCTAACTAATGCTGCAGGAAAGACCAGATGTCAGAAAATTCAAGGGTGGCAATCCTGAGTATTTGGATATGCTTATAGAGCTATTCCAAGGTGTGGGAATTGATGGATCGTCAGCTTATGTGCCCGTAGATGAAGAGGAAGAAGAATATGATGTTGCCGATGATGGACATGAGCAGAGTCCAATGAGCACCACCAGCAGGAAGAGGGGAAGCAGCGGCGCTGAACAGTCAGCAACAAGCCCAGGCAAGAAACACAAGAGCCCAATGGTGAAACTAATGACAGGGCTGATCAACAGTATCAATAGTGATAACACTTGTGAGATGATCGCTGAATATGCAAACAAAAGGCAGGAAGCAAAGGACAAGGCAAGAGAGAAGAAATCAAACAGCACTAAGGAGAGCATTACTCGTTGTCAAAAGTTGGCGGTTCAATGTGGTGCAGAAGAAACAAGTGTCGAGTACTTCATGGCAACTCAACTGTTTGCAGATGAGGCAAACAGAGTCATATTTGAGAACATTACAAGTGATGATGCTAGACTGACTTGGTTGAAGAGGTGGTGCATGATGAAGAAGTTGTCCTAGTGTTCTTCTGTACTAGTGTTCTATTTTCCAAAATAACTATGTAATGGGCCTGTAGTGTGCGACCTTGCTAAATGATCATTGCATGTTACTGTGTTTCATAATGTTTGGGTGTACTAATGTTTGCTAGTTGAAGAGGTGGTGCATGATGAACAATTTGTACTAATGTTTGCATGTTTCAGGACAATGGCAGCAGTGCTGACGATGGCAGCAGTGCTGATGGGAGCAGTAGTGATGATGAAGCACTGATGTTGTTGATGCACCAAAACAGAAAGAGAAGAATGTTGCAGATGGCCTGCATGGTTAGTATGTACCACTTGGACTCTTACTGTAACAAAGGACCTAGAAGAGTACCAATACAGTCTGGGCATGATTGGGTTATGACAACACTAGGCAACAAAACTTCCTGTTACAACATGTTTAGAATGCATAGACCAGTCTTTGAGAAATTGCATAGTGCGCTTGTTGATTCCTATGGTTTGAAGTCAACCAAAAGAATGTCATCAGTTGAGTCTCTAGGCCTGTTTCTGTGGATAGTTGGTTCCCCTCAATCTCTAAGACAAGCAGAAAACAGATTTGTTAGGTCATCGGACACAATTGTAAGAAAGTTTGATAAGGTTTTAGCCTGCCTGATCAAGCTCGCAAAAGACATCATCAAGCCAACAAATCCTCAATTCAAAACTGTGCATTCAAAACTAAGATCTAGAAAGTATGCACCATTTATGGACAATTGCATTGGAGCAATAGATGGGACACACATACAAGTTGTGGTACCAGTTGCCACTGCTGTCCAGCATAGGAATAGACATAAGGAGAAGAGTCGGAATGTGATGTGTGTGTGTGTGACTTTAATATGAGATTCACATTTGTCCTAGCCGGTTGGCCAGGATCGGTGCATGACATGAGGGTCTTCAATGATGCCCGATCCAGATTTGGTGACAAGTTTCCAAAACCTCCACCTGAAAAGTTCTATCTTGTGGACTCAGGATACCCAAATAGACCTGGTTATCTTGCACCATACAAGGGGTTAACCTATCATTTCCAGGAGTACCGTGATGGCACAATGCCTAGAGGAAAAAAGGAGCACTTCAATTTCAGCCATTCTTCACTTAGAAATGTCATCGAGAGGTGTTTTGGAGTCTTGAAGAACAAGTGGAGGATTTTGTTTCACTTACCAAGTTATCCACAACAGAAACAAAGCAAAATCATTGTGGCCTGCATTGCACTGCACAATTTTATTAGAGAAAGTCAACTAGCTGATATAGATTTCGACAAGTGTGATCAAGATGAAAATTATGTACCATTGCCTGTGCCAACAACCACTCCAACAAATGATTCAACCAATGAGATGGATAGTGCTGCTATGAATCAATTTAGAAATTGGGTCGCTGATGGGTTGTGGAGCTTGAAACAGCAATAATATATTATTTCGGTTCTTATGGACAAGTGTTCTTCGCTCATGTAATCTCACTTATTTCGGTTTTTATGAACAATTGTTGGCACGAACAAGTGTTCTCTTCTAGTGTTGTTTTGGTTGTTACGAACAAGCTTATTTCTGCTCTTATGAACAATTGTTGGCACGAACAAGTGTTCTCTTCTAGTGTTGTTTTGGTTGTTACGAACAAGCTTATTTCTGTTCTTATGAGCAAGGGTTAATTATCCTTTTGCCCTCAGTGGTGTCCATGTGCTCAGTTTTGCCCTCAGATGCGAATTGTGCTCAGTTTTGCCCCTAGTCCGTGCGCACCGACTCGTTCCGTGAACTCTGCCGTCTCCGTCAGGTCAACCTTTTGACTCGGCCCTTACAGGTGGGACCAGGCGGCAGAAACGGCCAATTTTATTCAGATCGTTGCACGCGTGGCTTGTGGGACCCAGCAAAGAGCCGTTGAGCAGAGAGCCGTTGGCGGGTGTGCTATATAAGCGGGCGACAGCGGTGGTGACCACGGCGACAGAGAGCACGGCGGTGACCACGGCGAGAGAGAGAGCACGGCGGCGGGAAGCTAGCTGTGGAGGGCGCGGCGGTGGGAAGCTGGCAGTGGAGGGTGCGGCGGCGTTGAGATCCCCTTCGGCTCCGAGCTCCATGTCTTCCTCAAGCTCCCGCGCCACCTCGCGGATGCAGAGCCGGGCGCGTGTGGACATGCCTGTCTTCGTCTGTCCGCGGTGCTGGGCGGGCGTTGATCGAAGGGTTTCTCAGACACCGAGGAATCAGAATCGTCCGTTCTACGTGTGCAGCGAGAATGGGGTAAGAATCGGGGCAATTGCACCATTTTCGTCGTCGGGATGTTTGAGCAATGGGTTGATCTGTTTAGTGTTCATGCAGGTGACATGCTTCTTTCTTTGGGTCGATGCTCTGGCCAAGACTCTGGTGAATGAACTGCAAGAAGAGCATGAAGAATGGTTGCGCATGTTGCCACGAACGGCAGTGGCCACACCACGAGCTCCGGAAGAAGAGATGGATGGCGAAGCACGCACTGACAGAGAGCTAGCTATTGAGCTTAGGATGTTGAAGAAGAAGGTTAGGAAGCTTGAAGATCAAGCACTACCAATACCCATTTGCAAATACTTTTGGGCATTTGTAGGTATGGTAATCGCACTGGTTGTAATGTTGAAAATATATGGAAAGGCATGAATTATGAAGGAATTTGTAATCTTGAAATTGTTTGAGAAATTCACCTAGTTTAAATGTTGGTTAAAGTTGTTTAAATGTTGAAACAAAAAGAGAAGAAGTGACCAACATTTAAATATGTTGGAGAAAAGAGAAGAAATTAGGAATTCAGAAACTTTTGATCAATGAAATGCAGCTCTCTGCTCTGCCTTTCTGTCCAAAAAAAGGTTGCTCTTGGGCCAAATTCAGAGCGTAGAGCCAAGTGCAGGCTAGACTAATGGGCCAAATGCATCCAATTAGGCCCATTCAGGGGTTTTCTTGCGTATTTTTCTGTTTTCTATTCTGATTTAATTTAGGCAGTAAATCATAATGTTGAAACTTTTTGTGGAAGCTAATTGAATTATTCCGGAGCCAAACAATTAATGTTAGAAATTTTTTGGAGCTGTTAATTAATCCAATTCAAATACACAGTGATTTAAATCAAAGACCAGAATGTCATGAAAAATGTGCCTCAGCTCTGGTAGAGGTTTACGCCAGGTGCCAAAATAAATGAACATTTTTTAAGGGCATTACATTGAGAAAAACATAATATGTCTAAAAAATGAAGGGTGGAAAATGCACAAAAAATTGGTGCGCCTGGGGACTCGAACCCAGGACCGCGTGGGTTTGTGGTGTTTAGGGCTACGCTGGTAACCGCTAGGACAGATGGCAAGACTTTGACATGGGTAGGGAAAGAAGGTATACATAGTGAGACTGTGAATTTTTTTTTTAAAATAGTGAGACCGTGAATGTTGCACACGCATGAGAGTGGTTTTCCTTTGTTTTGCACTTAAATTTTGAAGGGTTGGAAGGTTGAAAATGTATGTTGCACTACCACGTGATTTTGGTCAGAGTGGCACTTGGTTTAGGGTTAGAGTGGCACTTGGTTTAGGATTTAAAGGGAATAAATTTTGCATGTTAGTTCATGACTTTTTATTTGAATGAAACAGAGGGCTTCTCACCCCCTCCGAAAACCACAAGTTCTCGAACTTCATGACTTGTTTAGGGAAGAAATGATAAGTTTGGGCACGAACATTTTTTAACACACATAATAAGATGGAACACACCGTACCATTACAATAACTTAGATAAGTTCACGGACAGTTCACGGACACATGATGAAACATGACACGACACGACACGACATAGAAAAGCAACAAAATAAAAAACCAAACATGACAAGCTTGACTCCGGGCTTGAACATCTTCATCTTGACCTCCTTCTTCCACCTTGGCCGCGCGCGCCCCTTCAACACCGTCTTCATCTTCACACCTCCTCCTCCTCGTCGTAGGGAAGGGAGTGCATCTGGCCTGGAGCGGGGAAGATGCGCTCGTAGTTGGTGTAGATGTTGTAGACGGTGAAGAAGATGGCCTCGCAGCCGCACCAAAAGACTTGGCCGAGGAGCTCGCGCGCGTCAAATGGGTTGGTGAAGGTGACCGTGAGCAGTAGGAGGATGCCGCCGCGGTCACGAACCTCGTTGAGGGTGAACATCCTCGGCGAGCCCCGTGGGAGGTGGGCATAGCCGGCTCTGAGGAAGGCGCGGGTGAGTTCGATGGAACCCCTCCACCTTGAAATAGCCCACACACGGAGCTCCCTCTCCACGAGCACGCCCGGTGGGTAGCGCAGCTCCGGCACCACAGGCGGACGGCTGAAGGTCGGCCCGTTGAACTGCATCTTCTTCACTTGGTCTCGCTTGGGGAGGGCTCGTTCGCTTGGGTGTTTGAAGTTGGAGAGGATCGGATCTGGCTTGTGGGTGGGAGAGGAAGAGAGGCACCCCATTTATAGGCCTGTGGGTGGGAGAGGAAGAGAGAAAGGATGAGAACGGTGCGTGTGTGAATCCGGACGCGTGTGTGTATCCGTTACGTTTTGCACACTTAAATTTTTGCACGAAAACGATGCATCTTTGACCGGGCAGTGCATGTGAACCGCTGCCCTGAACCACTGCCCTGAACCACCTAGCTCGCCTCGCTAGCCTAGCTCGCCTAGTGCGCCTCGCTCGCCTCACTCGCATGCATGCACGTCGCCGCCTCCCGCGCATGCGCAAACCCACGTAGCCGCCTCCATGCATGCAAGGCCTGGAAAGGCTGAGACGGGCTATTTACTGCAGTCTCAGGCCCAGACAACGAGACGGCCCAACGGTCCATCCAGCGCGCCCGATATTTGTTAAAAAACAATCTCCCAGCCAATCAGATTGCATCTCGCGGATCGCCCCCCTCCTCCCCGCAGATTCCTTCTAGAAGGGTTAGATCGACGGCCCTTGATCACCGCTAGGGTTAGATGAACGGTCCTTATTCAGCGCTAGGGTTAGCGGGGTTTGGGAGGGGTTTGGAGCAGTCAAAGCTATGTTTGACCAGATTTCAAATGAGCATAATAAATTAAATAAAAATCAGAAAAATGAAAAACCTGCGCACATAGTCTTCTTATGTCATATACTAACGATTTAAGTTGATAAACAAGCTTTACATACATTTAAATGATAAGTTCATGTGTATTGTATGATATCTCGAGTATCTCAAACTCTCTTGTATGAAGTGAAGAGAAGTGTTTTGGGGAAATGAACATGAAAATTTCAAAAAACTCACCACAACTTCATTTTGAAGTGACTAAGAAGGATCCAGGCTTAGTTTTTCATTTTGCTGTTTTACACTTGTTTAAATCTTGGTCAAAGTTAAGTTTGACCAGAACTCAAATGAGCAAAACAAATTTAAAAAAAATCAAAAAATGGAAAAACCAGCGCACATAGTCTGTACATATAGAATATATGTGTAGGAAAGTTATTTGACTGATTTAGATAAGGTCGAAAAAAACCTTGCTTAGAAATGAGGCCGTTTACCCTACCTTTGGACCCCTCTTTTTAGCACATTTTTCATGAAAATTTCAAAAACCTCACCACAACTTCATTTTGGATTGACTAAGAAGTATCCAGGCTTAGTTTTTCATTTTGATGTTTTAGACTTGCTTAAATCTTGGTCAAAGTTAGGTTTGACCAGAATTTAAATGAGCAAAATAAAATTCAAAAAAATCAAAAAAAGAAAAACCATGTGCTCATTCAAACATCATCCAACAGATATTTAAACATCATGTCAAACATACTTCTAACATAGGTCCAACATCATCCAACAGAAATACAACATGTCAAGTGATAAATGTTTCATAATACAACATCATTCCTTATTCATAATGTTTCATAATTGTTCATAGATAGCGTTGGGGCTTCTGTCTGTTCCTTGAGCTTCTTGTCATCACTTTGCTCCTCGTGCATCTTGTGCTCATTGTTTCTTCTCTTCTTCTCTTGGTTGTCGGTACCTTGCGCGTCTTCTTCAAACCTACCATAGAGCTGTGCAAAACATAAAGGGTCCAAACATAAACGGTAATGAGATCGTGTCAAGTGATAGATGTACAGTAGTATTTGACCCTTGCAAGATTTACATACCTAGCAGAACTCACAACAACAGAAGGTTGGTCACCATTTGGAGCCTCACTTGGATCATCATTTGGAGCCTCACTTGGATCACCATGATCACCATTTAGAGCCTCACTTGGATTACCATTTGGAGCCTCACTTGAATCATTATTTGGAGGATATTTTGGATCATCATCAAAATCATCCGGCTGTTGACCATCATTTTCATCATCTGTTGAGGCAACCGGCTGTTGACCAACATTTTCATCATCTGTTGAGGCAACCGGCTGCTGACCAACATTTTCATCGAAGCCTTCATCGAAACTCTCTCCGAATGTTGGATCTACTGTGTTATCACAATACTTACCGAAATGACCAGACCCACCACATCTTGTGCACTTACGCTTCCTCGCTCCAAGTCCAGCTCCTTCGCTGCGAGGTCTTATTCGACTCTTCCTTGGTCTACCTGCTGCTCTCTTCAGAACTGGAGCGCAAAGCTTGAATCCAGGGTCCACCATGTCCCATTGTTGTTTTCCCTCCATAGCAGGCAAGGCATAAGCATATGTGGCTTTGAACCTTGCAACAGAGTAGTAATCATGCACATACTGCTGTATGTTCCCTGCTGGACCTGGGAGAGAAGTGATGAAAAACAAGGCATGAATGCATGGCAACCCAGTTATCTGCCATTGCCTACAACTGCAAGTTCTAGCTTCTAAATCCACTGGATATCTCCATTCCCTCTTCTCTTTATCCAAATATGATATCTCTGCTGTGGTACCCGAGCAAAGCGTCATGTTCATTTCCAAGCCTGTTGTCTTCTGCTTCAGTTCATTCATCACGGCAGGGATGATAATGTGGCCCATGAATTTTGCCTCGGCTATTCCTGCACGATAATGAAATTTCTGCATGTATTCTATCCTTATTCTGTCAAGCAAATCCACCACATAATGACCCTTTAGTTTCCGGATCGTTGAGTTGAAAGACTCTGCTAGATTATTGTGCACATAGTCAACTTTGCTCACTTCACTGAATTGGCTGCTGGCCCATAACTTGGAGTGGTGTGTTTCCAAGTATTCTTTCACTTTGGGATTCATGTATAACTGCCTAAGTGGTAGTTGTGCTTCTTCACACTGCATGTCAAAGATGTTGGCCATAAATTGTCGGTATACACCTTTCCTTTGAATTTCTTCATGAAATTTGCAGCAAGGTGACGCATGCATTCCCTATGCTCTACTCCAGGGAACACATTGTCCACGGCCACTTCTAAACCTTTGCAGGCATCTGTATGAATGACCAACCCATTGGGATGTGCAATAGCCCGGCGGAGATTATGCAAAAACCAAGTCCAGCTCTCCTCAGACTCTGTCTCTAGCACACCATAGGCAACTGGAAATACAAAACTATGTGCATCAACTGCACAAGCTGCTACTAACTATCATTTAAACCTTCCTGTGAGAAAAGTGGCATCAATAGCCAAATAAGGCCTGCAGCCTGCCAAAAAACCCCGGCGACAAGCCTCAAAGCAGACAAAAACCCTTCTAAAACATTCCTTGGTCTTTGTCACTCCCCTGAATGTGTACTCCACGGTGTGGTGATCAATATCTACAATACTACCTGGGCTTGTCCTCTCCACTTCACCTTTGAATGAATACAACAATTGAAAACTTTCCTGCCAGTTACCATAAATAGAATCCATAGCATGTTGTTTACCATTGAACAACCTCATGTATGGTAAATCTATCTTGAACTTATCTTTGATGTTCTTCTGCAATTCCTTTGGACCCACTTGCTGGTTTTCTTTCACCCACTTTTTTACTTCTTCTGCCACCCATCTTGACTTGGCTCTACTGATTGTATCCTTCCTAAGGGTTGATTCCTGACATGTGTGCTTAAAAGGATTCACTTTGACCTGAACATTAGTGCTATTCCGCATTTTAGCTGCAAGCAGCCTCCATGGACAACCCTCAGTCGGACAGTGCACTCTGTAACGTACTTGATCGCTCTTGTCAACTTTGAAAGTACGTTCTACCTTGATGCAGTATGTCACAAGTGCATTTCTACACTCATTCATGGATGCAAAAACTGTACCTTCTTCCATTTGAGGGTTCAAAGGGTCCCACTGAACAGCTGCAAGGTCTTCGTCCTCACCCATCGCGTCATCATCCACACGGACTGCATTGTGAGCCTCATCTTGGTTTTCAGCCCTAGGTGCCCGTCGTAAATTCTGAATAACATCAGAATATAACTTCTCTTCATCAACCCCAGAATTGTAGCCATCAGGCTCCACTTCAAGGGGGACCCTACTGCTGTTGCCCACACTTGTCGAGCCACCACGTCGCCGTGCACCAACTGAACTGTTCTGGCTAGAGATGCCATTACGACGACTTGATTCTCCCCGAGATGTTGCACCCGCCATCCTAGGTCCAAATGCCTGCTCAAGCACATCAACTTGCAGCCTCACATGGAAATTATCTTTCTCTTTATGCCTAACAAACATGGTAGCTAGCTCTTCATCATTACTAACTGTCACCCAATTCTTTCCCCCATCATAGTATTTGTAAACCACTTCATCAAGCAAACCCCAAGGATATTGGCTACAAATCACCTCCCCAAATTGTCTGAAACTCCAATTACTAGCCATTGGCAACCGATAATCAAAACCTCCTTGGTATTTCTTCTTATCCTTTGCATCGAACATGTACCGGTCCCTTCTAATGTGCACCATGAAAGCAAACCGCAACTCCATCCTAACCGGCGAAAAACAGAGACGCAATCAGCACACTAATTGGGCAAACCTACTCGAATCGAGTGTTCAAATGCACAACTAAGCTCAATCTAAACAAGAGGCGAGACTTACCCCTCGGGAACCCAGTCGTGGACGCGGCGGATCTCCGGCCCGATGCCTGCCTCGCCAAATACTCCGGGGTCGCCGCTGCTCTCCATTTCGCCCTAGGGTTCTTCCTCCTAGTTCAAATAGCTCCAGCAGCCCCCCACCTTTGAGCGCTCCGGCCGGGCGCACGGAAGGAGGCCGCGCCGCGGGTCGAGCAGGTGGCGGGCGCCCCACCCGTGGCGTCGCAGGAAGGTGGTGGGCGTCACAATGAGCCGTGGAGCGTAGGCGCAGGGAGGTAGCGGCGGAGCAGGGCGTGCAACTGGTGGCGGGGCAGGTGCTGGCCGCGGCGCAGGTGGCGGCGGCGGCGGCGCACGACAGCCGGCCGGGCGGATGGGTGTGAGCTAGAATGATTTGGAGATTTAGTTGCAGGGGACTACATGTCAGCTCCGGACCCACGTCCACGCGGTCCCACGTGTAAGCTCCGGACCCACAACTACTAACGCCGGCGGACGGAATGGACTCAAATATGGCCGTTTGGCCTCGTCGTAGTTGCTGTGCACGGACTAGGGGCAAAACTGAGGACAATTTGCATCTGAGGGCAAAACTGAGCACATGGACACCACTGAGGGCAAAAGGATAATTAACCCTATGAACAATTGTTGGCATGAACAAGTGTTCTCTTCTAGTGTTGTTGGCCCTGGGACTTCTATATGCGATGAACAAGTGGTTTTTCAGGAGCCGAACTGGGACTTCTGTTGTTATTATTTATGTAATCTGTACTAGTTAATTATTAGCGGCAGATTGCAATGCGGCGAAGTGCCGAACTGGGACTTCTATCGGCAAATGAACGAGTGGTTTTTTCTGTTTTTATCATTTATGTATATGTACTAGTCTGTACTAGTTAATTATTAGGAGCAGCATGGTCTTTTAGCACGTCATTTATTATCCTCTAGTCCATAGTTAGTCCCTGAAAACAAACAGGTAGGGACTAGAGACTTTTTAGTTGGGACTAAAAAAAGTCCTAGGACTTTTTAAACAAACAGGGCCTAGTTCTCTCTCTCCCTCTTGATTTTAAGTGGGATGGGCACCCTCATTCCCCTATTACCAATCACAATCCTCCCCGTCAGTTATTTGTATGTAAAATCTTGAAGTAAACCTTTGTAGATGTAGCATCAATTAGTGCAGCTACTGGCGTGTTCCTACTACTATGTGCATGCATGCATGATCAGGGTCGATCCGTCGATCAGCACAAATGGAGAGAGTTGCACGCATGTGTGTAGAGCGCCGTCACGAAAACTAGCTAATTTGTACGTTAATCGCCCCAAAATTACCAATGATTGTCGAATTTGGCAGTTGTGGCCAAATGTGTGTCAATGTCAAAAGTTTTACTACTTCCATGACAGTGTCAAACTACGTCTTATATTAAATTAGAGAGGCAGTGCGTGAGAATACGTATTGCTAATTAAATAAACTGCGTGAATAATATCTATATATGACCCAGACCATCATATTAACACCGCAACTAATCCGCCGGCAAGGGTCAAATATACGTCGATCCACTCGTTCGTCACTCGAGCTAGCTTTAGCTACATGATCGGCGTCGCATGCATAGCATAGCATAGCGAATTAATTAGCTAATAAATAACCAGTATACTGAAACAAAATACGTACAAAAGACGGTTCATGCATGAATGAATGGATGACGCATGGAAATATACAGTTTGGGGCGGACGCGGCGAACACACATCGCACGCCGTACGTGCGTGAAAATTAGTGCAAACGTACGTACTTTCTCTAGAACTAATCGATGGATGTTGCACCGTAGTATACCATCGATCGATTGGTCAGGCTTGCGTGCGTACCTCTCGAAGACGACGGCGAGGGGGGCAACGAAGGCGGCGGCGACGAGGTTCCGGTAGACGAGCAGGACGAGCGGGTGCATGCCGCTGTTGAGAGCCACCTTGGAGAGCAGCATGGTCACCACCGTCAGCACCTGCACCAGCATCATGCCGGCCGGCAGCGCCACCCGCTCCGCCCGCCTCCTCCTCCTCCTTGCCTCATCCTCCGCCAGCGCCATCACGGCCACGGCGCCGTCGCGCCCCGCCATGTCCCGAGTACGGAGTCAGGGACGATCGAGATCGAGAGCTTAATTTCCTGGGACAAGAGCAGGGAGCAACGCAACGCCGAGAGGCAAGAAGGGGGGGGATATATAGCGAGGAACGAACAAGCAAGGCGATACGATGGTGGAATGCAGCTGGTCAGTGGCTTTGCACTGCGTAACGTACGTGTGGTTAGTTGTTACATCTACTCCATTGTATACACAGTGTTTCAAGAATCGATCCATGCACCTCTCCCTCCCCGCAAACAAAAAAACAAATAAAAACTGACATCCCCCAATCAATTGTGATATTTTGTGATACAAATGCAAAAGATTTTGCAAACAAATTATAATAGCTAGTGATTAAATTGCTTGAAGATGAATAGACTAGAATTTTTTTCCGTAATTTCTTTTTCCTTGAGCCGATCCTAACTCAAACGCACTGCTAAGGATAACCCTAGCAGTAGCGCTGGAATTAGAGCTATCAGTAGCGTTGGTACTAGCGTTACCACTAAGGCGCTACCGCTAGGTAGCAGTAGCGCTGGTTGGTTTTCCGGCGCTACTGATATACCTAATTAGCAGTAGTGTGCCATTCAAAACAGCACTACTGATAACAGTAAATAGCAGTAGTGTTTCTGATGAAAAGCGCTACTGCTAAATTTTCCTATATTTTTCGCTGCAGCTTATTGTCGTTGTATTTGTATAGATTTTATATACAGTAGTTTCATCATATGATTTTATGCAATGTAGATTATCTTTAGAAAAATATATGCAAAAGATGCACGGATATCGTAATAGTAAAAAAATTTGCCATGACAACTCCATGGATGTTATCGTAGTTCAACACGTGCATTAGTGACACGTATTGACCATAATGTGCAGGAGTTTCATAATTGATATTATAATTCTCAACATCAATAATAAATGAGACAAGATGATCCTTCTTCTCATAAGTTAATTCAGCGTCATCAGTGTAGTAGCTTCTGTCTACCATCTTCCGTACATTTTTTTAAGAATAAAAATTAAGTTATCAATGAAAATAAGTTGTCAACTATTTTAAAATAAATAATATATATTACTTAATAAATATATTTAAGAAACTCACATAGAGGTAGAAGTGGAAGCGTATCAACAAGGACCCAAATGCCATCGTCAGGATCACCAAGATTGTACGTGACATACATACTCTCCTGAAAATCATACGCCTTGCATAGTGCTTCCCAATTCTAGCAACCAAAATGGGATACGCTCTCCGACTGTATAGCTTTACAGCAAAATCATAACCATGATGGGTCTTGAGATGAACTATCTTTGTCTCCATGTTTTCATGATCCCATAGCGTCTTGCATGGGATGGGATAAGCTAGTTGAATTGTAAGACGACAATTACACGTTGAAGAAGCAGAAGTCATGCTTAATTACGAAAAAAGACTTGTCGTTGCGTACCGTTTCAACATCGAAGGTCTCATCGAGCTTAACACTAAAGTGCCGACCATCTACCAGATGAGGCCTGTCGCACAGACCCCGGTCGTCGCCGCAGTAGTTGCACTTCGGGATCCTATCATCGTTGTCAGGCATTTCCTATGTTCATAATTCAAAGATTAAACTTCTAAAATTCAATATATGTACTACAAAAACTAAATTAGATCATTATTATTCATCATGGGTTGACTGTCGGTCTGTCGAGTCTTTTTTTGAAAACTCTCATCTCATTTCATGTGGTGTATATGGTGGACACTCCCTCACTGATGGACCGCCGGTGATGGTCGTTACTCCTCCTTCCCCTAGTGCATAACAAATGTCTAGCACAAGAAGAAGAAGGAGAAACCACCCCAACGACAACAATCGGGATTCTTCGCCCTCTCTCGTATATGGTGGACACACTCCCTCGCGGATTTTTCAACCATCGGTGATGGTCGTTACTCCTCCTTCCCCTAGTGTTGGGAAACGTAGTAGTTTCAAAAAAAAATCCTACGCACACGCAAGATTATGGTGATGGCATAGCAACGAGAGGGGAGAGTGTTGTCTATGTACCCTCGTAGACCGTTAAGCGGAAGCGTTATGACAACGCGGTTGATGTAGTCGTACGTCTTCACGAATCGACCGATCCAAGCACCGAACGTACGGCACCTCCGTGTTCAGCACACGTTCAGCTCGATGACGTCCCCCGGGCTCCAATCCAGCGAAGCGTCGAGGATGAGTTTCGTCAGCACGACGGTGTGGTGACGATGATGATGTTCTACCGGCGCAGGGCTTCTCCTAAACTCCGCGACGATATGACCGAGGTGGATTATGGTGGAGAGGGGCACCGCACACGGCTAAGGAACGATCCGTAGATCAACTTGTGTGTCTATGGGGTGCCCCCCGCCCCCGTATATAAAGGGGGAGAGGAGGAGGGGGCCGGCCTAAGGGGAGGCGCGCCCTAGGAGGGGGAAACCTACTCCAAGTAGGTTTCCCCCCTCCCTTTCCTTTTCCAAGAAGGAGGGGGAAGGAAGGAGTGGGAGAGGGGGAAGGCAAGGGGGGCGCCCCCCCCCCTTCCTTGTCCTATTCGGACTCAAGGGGAGGGGGCGCGCCACTTGCCCTGGCCGGCCCCTCTCTCTCTCTCCAATAGGGCCCATCAAGGCCCATTACTTCCCGGGGGGTTCCGGTAACCCTCCGGTACTCCGATTTTTCTCCGAAAACACCCGGAACACTTCCGGTGTCCGAATATAGTCATCCAATATATCAATCTTTATGTCTTGACCATTTCGAGACTCCTCGTCATGTCCATGATCACATCCGGGACTCCGAACAACCTTCGGTACATCAAAACTTATAAACTCATAATAAAACTGTCATCGTAACGTTAAGCGTGCGGACCCTACGGGTTCGAGAACTATGTAGACATGACCTAGAACTATTCCCGGTCAATAACCAATACCGGAACCTGGATGTTCATATTGGTTCCCACATATTCTACGAAGATCTTTATCGGTCAAACCGCATAACAACATACGTTGTTCCCTTTGTCATCGGTATGTTACTTGCCCGAGATTCGATCGTCGGTATCCAATACCTAGTTCAATCTCGTTACTGGCAAGTCTCTTTACTCGTTCCGTAATACATCATCTCATAACTAACTCATTAGTTACAATGCTTGCAAGGCTTAGGTGATGAGTATTACCGAGAGGGCCCAGAGATACCTCTCCGACAATCGGAGTGACAAAACCTAATCTCGAATTATGCCAACTCAACATGTACCTTAGAAGACACCTGTAGAGCACATTTATAATCACCCAGTTACGTTGTGACGTTTGGTAGCACACAAAGTGTTCCTCCGGTAAACGAGAGTTGCACAATCTCATAGTTGCAGGAACTTTGTATAAGTCATGAAGAAAGCAATAGCAACATACTAAACGATCGAGTGCTAAGCTAACGGAATGGGTCAAGTCAATCACATCATTCTCCTAATGATGTGATCCCATTAATCAAATGACAACACATGCCTATGGTTAGGAAACATAACCATCTTTGATCAATGAGCTAGTTCAAGTAGAGGCATACTAGTGACACTATGTTTGTCTATGTATTCACACATGTATTATGTTTGCAGTTAATACAATTCTAGCATGAATAATAAACATTTATCATGAAATAAGGAAATAAATAATAACTTTATTATTGCCTCTAGGGCATATTTCCTTCAGTCTCCCACTTGCACTAGAGTCAATAATCTAGTTCACATCGCCATGTGATTTAACACTAATAATCATATATGTATATGATTAACACCCATAGTTCACATCGTCATGTGACCAACACCCAAAGGGTTTACTAGAGTCAATAATCTAGTTCACATCGCTATGTGATTAACACCCAAAGAGTACAAAGGTATGATCATGTTTTGCTCGTGAGAGAAGTTTAGTCAACGGGTCTGTCACATTCAGAGCCGTATGTATTTTGCAAATATTCTATGTCTACAATACTCTGCATGGAGCTACTCTAGCTAATTGCTCCCACTTTCAATATGTATCCAGATTGAGACTTAGAGTCATTTGGATCAGTGGCAAAACTTTCATCGACGTAACCCTTTACGACGAACCTTTTGTCACTTCCATAATCGAGAAACATATCCTTATACCACTAAGGATAATTTTGACCGCTGTCTTGTGATCTACTCCTAGATCACTACTGTACTCCCTTGTCAAACTCAGTGGTGGGGTATACAATAGATCTGGTATACAGCATGGCATACTTTATAGAACCTATGGCTGAGGCATAGGGAATGACTTTCATTCTCTTTCTATCTTCTGCCGTGGTCGGGCTTTGAGTCTTACTCAATTGCACACCTTGTAACACAGGAAAGAACTCCTTCTTTGACTGTTCCATTTTGGACTACTTCAAAATCTTGTCAAGGTATTTACTCATTGAAAAAGCTTATCAAGCATCTTGATCTATCTCTATAGATCTTGATGCTCAATATATAAGCAGCTTTACCGAGGTCTTTCTTTGAAAAACTCCCTTCAAACACTCCTTTATGCTTTGCAGAATAATTCTACATTATTTCCGATCTACAATATGTCTCACATATACTTATCAGAAATGTTGTAGTGCTCCCACTCACTTTCTAGTAAATACAGGCTTCACTGCAAGTCTGTATAAACTATATGCTTTGATCAACTTATCAAAGCGTATATTCCAACTCCGAGATGCAGTCCATAGATGGATCGCTGGAGCTTGCACATTTTGTTAGCACCTTTAGGATTGACAAAAACCTTCTGGTTGCATCATATACAACTCTTCTTTAATAAATCCATTAAGAAATGCCGTTTTGACATCTTTTTGCCAGATTTCAAAAAATGTGGCAATTGCTAATATGATTCGGACAGACTTTTAAGCATCGATACGAGTGAGAAAATCTCATTGTATTCAACATCTTGAACTTTGTCAAAAACCTTTTCCGACAAGTCTAACTTTGTAGATAGTAACACTACTATCAGCGTCCGTCTTCCTCTTAAAGATCCATTTATTTTCTATGGCTTGCCGATCATCGGGCAACTCCACCAAAGTCCACACTTTGTTCTCATACATGGATCTCATCTCAGATTTCATGGCCTCCAGCCATTTTGCAGAATCTGGGCTCATCATCGCTTCCTCATAGTTCGTAGGTTTATCATGGTCTAGTAACATGACTTCCAGAATAGGATTACCATACCACTCTGGTGCGGACCGTACTCTGGAGGTCCTACGAGGTTCTATAGCAACTTCATCAGAAGTTTCATGATCATCATCATTAGCTTCCTCACTAATTGGTGTAGGAATCACTGGAACTGATTTCAGTGATGAACTATTTTCCAATTCAGGAGAAGGTACAATTACCTTATCAAGTTCTACTTTCCTCCACTCACTTCTTTCGAGAGAAACTCCTTCTCTAGAAAGGATCCATTTTTAGCAATGAATATCTTGCCTTCGGATCTGTGATAGAAGGTGTACCCAACAATTTCCTTTGGGTATTCTATGAAGACGCACTTCTCCGATTTGGGTTAGAGCTTATCAGGATGAAACTCTTTCACATAAGCATCGCAGCCCCAAACTTTAAGAAATGACAACTTGGGTTTCTTGCTAAACCACAGTTCATATGGTGTCGTCTCAACGGATTTAGATGGTGCCCTTTTAACGTGAATGCAGCTGTCTCTAATGCATAACCCAAAAACAATAGTGGTAAATCAGTAAGAGATATCATAGATCGCACTATATCCAATAAAGTGCGGTTACGATGTTCGGACACACCATAACGTTGTGGTGTTCCAGGTGGGGTGAGCTGTGAAACTATTCCACATTGTTTTAATTGAAGACCAAACTCGTAACTCAAATATTCGTTTCCGCGATCAGATTGCAGAAACTTTATTTTCTTGTTACGATGATTTTTCCACTTCACTCTGAAATTCTTTGAACCTTTCAACTATTTCAGACTTATGTTTCATCAAGTAGATATATCCATATCTGCTCAAATCATCTTGTGAAGGTCAGAAAATAACGATACTTGCCACGAGCATCAACACTCATTGGATCGCATACATCGGCATGTATTATTTCCAATAAGTCAGTAGCTTGTTCCATTGTTCCGGAGAACGGAGTTTTAGTCATCTTGCACAAAAAGCATGGTTCGCAAGCATCAAATGATTCATAACCAAGTGATTCCGAAAATCCATCTTTATGGAGTTTCTTCATGCGCTTTACACCGATATGACCAAAACGGCAATGCCACAAATAAGTTGCACTATCATTATTAACTTTGCATATTTTGGCATCAATATTATGAATATGTGCATCACTACGATCGAGATCCAATAAACTATTTTCATTGGGTGTATGACCATTGAAGGTTTTATTCATGTAAACAGAACAACAATTATTCTCTGACTTTAAATGAATAACCGTATTGCAATAAACATGATCAAATCATATTCATGCTCAACGCAAACGCTAAATAACATTTATTTAGGTTTAACACTTATCCCGAAAGTTTAGGGAGTGTTTGATGATGATCATATCAATCTTTGGAACTACTTCCAACACTCATCGTCACTTCCCCTTCAACTAGTCTCTATTTATTCTGTAACTCCTGTTTCGAGTTATTAATCTTAGCAACCGAACAAGTATCAAATACTCAGGGGCTACTATAAACACTAGTAAGGCACATATCAAAAACCTGTATATCAAATATACCTTTGTTCACTTTGCCATCCTTCTTATCCACCAAATGTTCAGGGCATTTCCGCTTCCAGTGACCATTTCCTTTATAGTGTAAGCACTCAGTTTCAGGCTATGGTCCAGCTTTGGGCTTCTTCGCAGGAGTGACAACTTGCTTGTCTTTCCACTTGAAGTTCCCTTTCTTTCCCTTTGCCTTTTTCTTGAAACTAGTGGTCTTGTTAATCATCAACACTTGATGCTCTTTCTTGATTTCTACCTTCGTCGATTTCAATATCACGAAGAGCTCGGGAATCGTTTTTGTTATCCCTTGCATACTATAGTTCATCACGAAGTTCTAGTAACTTAGTGATGGTGACTAGAGAATTCTGTCAATCACTATCTTATCTGGAAGATTAACTCCCACTCGATTCAAGCGATTGAAGTACCCAGCCAATCTGAGCACATGCTCACTAGTTGAGCGATTCTCCTCCATCTTTTAGCTATAGAACTTGTTAGAGACTTCATATCTCTCAACTCGGGTATTTGCTTGAAATATTAACTTCAATTCCTGGAACATCTCATATGGTCCATGACGTTCAAAACGTCTTTGAAGTCCCGATTCTAAGCCGTTAAGAATGGTGCACTAAACTATCCAGTAGTCATCATATTGAGCTAGCCAAATGTTCATAACGTCTGCATTTGCTCCTGCAATAGGTTTGTCACCTAGCGGTGCATCAAGGACATAATTCTTCTGCGCAGCAATGAGGATAAACCTCAGATCACGGATCCAATCCGCATCATTGCTACTAACATTTTTCAACACAATTTTCTCTAGGAACATATCAAAATAAACATATGAAAGCAACAATGCAAGCTATTGATCTATAACATAATTTGCAAAATACTACCAGGACTAAGTTCATGATAAATTTAAGTTTAATTAATCATATTACTTAAGAACTCTCACTTAGACAGACATCTCTCTAGTCATCTAAGTGATCACGTGATCCAAATCAACTAAACCATAACCGATCATCACGTGAGATGGAGTAGTTTTCAATGGTGAACATCATTATGTTGATCATATCTACTATATGATTCACGCTCGACCTTTCGGTCTACGTGTTCCGAGGCCATATCTGCATATGCTAGGCTCGTCAAGTTTAACCCGAGTATTCTGCGTGTGCAAAACTGGCTTGCACCCGTTGTAGATGGACGTAAAGCTTATCACACCCGATCATCACGTGGTGTCTGGGCACGACAAACTTTGGCAACGGTGCATACTCAGGGAGAACACTTCCTGATAATTTTAGTGAGAGATCATCTTAAAATGCTACCGTCAATCAAAGCAAGATAAGATGCATAAAGGATAAACATCACGTGCAATCAATATAAGTGATATGATATGGCCATCATCATCTTGTGCTTGTGATCTCCATCTCCGAAGCACCGTCGTGATCACCATCGTCACCGGCGCGACACCTTGATCTCCATCGTAGCATCGTTGTCGTTTACGCCATCTATTGCTTCTATGACTATCGCTACCGCTTAGTGATAAAGTAAAGCAATTACAGGGCGTTTGCATTTCATACAATAAAGCGACAACCATATGGCTCCTGCCAGTTGCCGATAACTTCGGTTACAAAACATGATCATCTCATACAATAAAATATAGCATCACGTCTTGGCCATATCACATCACAACATGCCCTGCAAAAACAAGTTAGACGTCCTCTACTTTGTTGTTGCAAGTTTTACGTGGCTGCCACGGGCTTAAGCAAGAACCAATCTCACCTACGCATCAAAACCACAACGATAGTTTGTCAAGTTGATGATGTTTTAACCTTCGCAAGGACCGGGCTTAGCCACACTCGGTTCAACTAAAGTTGGAGAAACTGACACCCGCTAGTCACCTGTGTGCAAAGCACGGCGGTAAAACCAGTCTCGCGTAAGCGTATGCGTAATGTCGGTCCGGGCCGCTTCATCCAACAATACCGCCGAACCAAAGTATGACATACTGGTAAGCAGTATGACTTATATCGCCCACAACTCACTTGTGTTCTACACGTGCATATAACATCAAACCATAAAACCTAGGCTCTGATGCCAATGTTGGGGAACGTAGTAATTTCAAAAAAAAATCCTACGCACACGCAAGATGATGGTGATGGCATAGCAACGAGAGGGGAGAGTGTTGTCTACGTACCCTCGTAGACTGTTAAGCGGAAGCGTTATGACAACGCGGTTGATGTAGTCGTACGTCTTCACGAATCGACCGATCCAAGCACCGAACGTACGGCACCTCCGTGTTCAGCACACGTTCAGCTCGATGACGTCCCCCGGGCTCCCATCCAGCGAAGCGTCGGGGATGAGTTTCGTCAGCACGACGGCGTGGTGACGATGATGATGTTCTACCGGCGCAGGGCTTCTCCTAAACTCCGCGACGATATGACTGAGGTGGATTATGGTGGAGAGGGGCACCGCACACGGCTAAGGAACGATCCGTAGATCAACTTGTGTGTCTATGGGGTGCCCCCCGCCCCCGTATATAAAGGGGGAGAGGAGGAGGGGGCCGGCCTAAGGGGAGGCATGCCCTAGGAGGGGGAAACCTACTCCAAGTAGGTTTCCCCCCTCCCTTTCCTATTCCAAGAAGGAGGGGGAAGGAAGGAGTGGGAGAGGGGGAAGGCAAGGGGGGCGCCGCCCCCCCCCCTTCCTTGTCCTATTCGGACTCAAGGGGAGGGGGCGCGCCACTTGCCCTGGCCGGCCCCTCTCTCTCTCCAATAGGGCCCATCAAGGCCCATTACTTCCCGGGGGGTTCTGGTAACCCTCCGGTACTCCGGTTTTTCTCAGAAAACACCCGGAACACTTCCGGTGTCCGAATATAGTCATCCAATATATCAATATTTATGTCTCGACCATTTCGAGACTCCTCGTCATGTCCATGATCACATCCGGGACTCCGAACAACCTTCGGTACATCAAAACTTATAAACTCATAATAAAACTGTCATCGTAACGTTAAGCGTGCGGACCCTACGGGTTTGAGAACTATGTACACATGACCTAGAACTATTCTCGGTCAATAACCAATAGCGGAACCTGGATGTTCATATTGGTTCCCACATATTCTACGAAGATCTTTATCGGTCAAACCGCATAACAACATACGTTGTTCCCTTTGTCATCGGTATGTTACTTGCCCGAGATTCGATCGTCGGTATCCAATACCTAGTTCAATCTCGTTACTAGCAAGTCTCTTTACTCGTTCCGTAATACATCATCTCATAACTAACTCATTAGTTACAATGCTTGCAAGGCTTAGGTGATGAGTATTACCGAGAGGGCCCAGAGATACCTCTCCGACAATCGGAGTGACAAAACCTAATCTCGAATTATGCCAACTCAACATGTACCTTCGGAGACACCTGTAGAGCACCTTTATAATCACCCAGTTACGTTGTGACGTTTGTGTTGGAAATATGCCCTAGAGGCAATAATAAAAGCATTATTATTATATTTCCTTGTTCATGATAATTGTCTTTATTCATGCTATAATTGTGTTATCCGGAAATCGTAATACATGTGTGAATAACAGACACCAACACGTCCCTAGGGAGCCTCTAGTTGACTAGCTCGTTGATCAACAGATAGTCATGGTTTCCTGACTATGGACACTGGATGTCATTGATAACGAGATCACATCATTGGGAGAATGATGTGATGGACAAGACCCAATCCTAAACATAGCACAAGATCGTATAGTTCGTTTGCTAGAGTTTTCCAATGTCAAAGTATCTTTTCCTTAGACCATGAGATCGTGTAACTCCCGGATACCGTAGGAGTGCTTTGGGTATGCCAAACGTCACAACGTAACTGGGTGACTATAAAGGTAGACTACGGGTATCTCCGAAAGTGTCTGTTGGGTGACATGGATCAAGACTGGGATTTGTCACTCCGTATGACGGAGAGGTATCACTGGGCCCACTCGGTAATGCATCATCATAATGAGCTCAAAGTGACCAAGTGTCTGGTCACGGGATCATGCATTACGGTACGAGTAAAGTGACTTGCCGGTAACGAGATTGAACGAGGTATTGGGATACCGATGATCGAATCTCGGGCAAGTAACATATCGATAGACAAAGGGAATAGTGTACGGGATTGATTAAATCCTCGACATCGTGGTTCATCCGATGAGATCATCGTGGAGCATGTGGGAGCCAACATGGGTATCCAGATCCCGCTGTTGGTTATTGACCGGAGAGTCGTCTCGGTCATGTCTGCTTGTCTCCCGAACCCGTAGGGTCTACACACTTAAGGTTCGGTGACGCTAGGGTTATGAAGATATGTATACGCAGAAACCCGAATGTTGTTCGGAGTCCCGGATGAGATCCCGGACGTCACGAGGAGTTCCGGAATGTTCCGGAGGTAAAGAATTATATATAGGAAGTGCTATTTCGGGCATCGGGACAAGTTTCGGGGTTATCGGTATTGTATCGGGACCACCGGAAGGGTCCCGGGGGTCCACCGGGTGGGGCCACCTGTCCCGGGGGGGCACATGGGCTGTAGGGGGTGCGCCTTGGCCTAGATGGGCCAAGGGCACCAGCCCCTATAGGCCCATGCGCCTAGGGTTTCCACCATGGAAGAGTCCATGTGGTGGAAGGCACCCCTAGGTGCCTTGGGGGGGAGGGAAACCTCCCCTTGGCCGCCGCCCCCCCTAGTAGATGCCATCTACTAGGGCCGGCGCCCCCCCCCCCTTGGCACCCCTATATATAGTGGGGGGGAGAGGAGGGATTTTACACCAGCCCCTGGCGCCTCCATCTCCCCCCGTTACGTCTCTCCCTCGTAGTCTCGGCGAAGCCCTGCTGCTGTGACGCCCTGCATCCACCACCACGCCGTCGTGCTGCTGGATCTTCATCAACCTCTCCTTCCCCCTTGCTGGATCAAGAAGGAGGAGACGTCTCCCGTCCCGTACGTGTGTTGAACGCGGAGGTGCCGTCCGTTCGGCGCTGGTCATCAGTGATTTGGATCACGTCGAGTACGACTACATCATCACCGTTCTTTTGAACGCTTCCGTGCGCGATCTACAAAGGTATGTAGATGCATCTAATCACTCGTTGCTAGATGAACTCCTAGATGATCTTGGTGAAACGAGTAGGAAAATTTTTGTTTTCTGCAACGTTCTCCAACAGTTTGGTAGCACACAAAGTGTTCCTCTGGTAAACGGGAGTTGCACAATCTCATAGTTGCAGGAACTTTGTATAAGTCATGAAGAAAGCAATAGCAACATACTAAACGATCAAGTGCTAAGCTAACGGAATGGGTCAAGTCAATCACATCATTCTCCTAATGATGTGATCCCATTAATCAAATGACAACACATGCCTATGGTTAGGAAACATAACCATCTTTGATCAATGAGCTAGTTCAAGTAGAGGCATACTAGTGACACTATGTTTGTCTATGTATTCACACATGTATTATGTTTCCGGTTAATACAATTCTAGCATGAATAATAAACATTTATCATGAAATAAGGAAATAAATAATAACTTTGTTATTGCCTCTAGGGCATATTTCCTTCACCTAGTGCATAATAAAGGTCTAGCACAAGGAGAAGAAGGAGAACCGACCCCCACGACAACATTCGAGATTCTTCTTCTCTCATATATGGTGGAGACTTTCTCCCTCACTCATTTTTTTGATTGTCATTTATGGAGTCTCGACAGACTTAAGTCAACCCGAAATGTCGCTTAATTATCTTTCTAGAAAATCCGGACGACTCGATATTTCCTACATATTCTAGCACAAGTCATGTCAAAATTCATGGAATAATCCGGCATGACCTTTGCTAAAAAGGACATATCGAGCGCCTGAAATTTGCCAGAGTGGAAATTAATCGACACTCCAGCAAAACATAGGCCACTTGGAGGTGTTTGATTGGTCATCACATTGTCACAATTACTCATCTACTACTCTACTACATCTATCAAAACATCTACATCATCATTGACATGGGGATTTGACTAGTCTCACCTCGAGGTCGGAGGGGGTCGGTGATAGGGACGACGCGGCCGGGATGATGCAGGGGCTCCTTGATTTCTACAAAAACAAAATATAAACAAAAACATTATTAGGACTTAGTGAAACCATATGTCTAAAACAGAAACAAAATTTGTAAAACCTAGTTCTAACCCTAATAATTTGTAATGTCCATCTATCCATCCATTTGTCTAAACCTAGTTCTAACCCTAAAAATTTGGTAAACCTTGTTCTAACCCTAAATATTGAAAAGACATATACATTTACTAAAAATACCCTAGTTCTAGCCCTAACATCTATCCTTCCATCCATCTATCTATATATCCATCAATATATCCATCCATCCATATATCCATCCATTTGTCTATCTATACAATATATCAAAAATACAATAGTTCTAACCATCTATCTATCTATCTTTCTATCCATCTGTCTATGCAATGCAGGAGGGGTCGGAGGGAGGGAGAGGGCTGGGAGGGAGAGAGGGATGGAGGGAGAGGGGGAGGGAGCAGGGAGGGAGAAGGGCGAGGGACGATGGAGGGAGAGGCAGGGTCGGAGGAGGGAGGGAGAAAGGAGGGACGGAGACATACCGAGCGACGGCGGCGGCGCGACAGCGGGCGGCAGCAGCGGACGATGAGAGTGTGTGGGAAGGAAGAGTGTTCGGGCCGGCGGGGGGGGGGGAGGATAAGGTAGAATTAACAGTAGCGTTGGTTGCTCGCCCAGCGCTACTGCTAAGTTGGGCCCACCATGCAGACTTAGCGGTAGCTGTGGGCTGGTGGCCCAGCGCTACTGCTATGTCCCTAGTAGTAGCGTTGGTTCCAGCCAACTGCTACTACTACGTGTAGCCCCTACCGGTGGCCATGGGACCACTTAGCAGTAGCGCTGCCTGGTGGCCCAGCACTACTGCTACTTTGATACCTGTAGCGCTTGTTGTCAACTAGCGCTACTACTAAGTGTCGATAGCGCTGACCCTATAACTAGCGCTACTACTAAATTTCTATCTATAAGCTTTTTTCTAGTAGTGACGGGTCCAAAACTCCGAATTATTGTGCTGGGCCAATAAGAGACCGTCACATGTCCTTGCTTGCCAGCATCTAACATTAATATATTTTTGTATCTTTGGCGACTTTATTCAAATAACCACCAACTCGTTTACATGAGTTGGGACTAGAAAGTTAGCGGGCCGATCCTGCCACGAAAATCCGGTCCTTTCAATGAAGCCAAACCCATCAAGCTCATGAGCAGCAAGGTTAGCCCCTCAAATTCCGCCATCAGCTTTTGGCAATCATTTGTAACAACTGGTTCTGAAGCACGCTACCCCGATGGATTTAATATGGCCTGTACAACTTTTTTGCAATCTTACTGCATCGGTCCTTCCTCACCTGGTCTACCGAAAGGAACCAACTTGTGATTGAATGGTTAGAGGAACTATGATATCCACAGCCCAACAGGGTTCAAATCCTGGTGCTCGTATTTATTTCTGGATTTATTTCAGGATTTCCGGCGATGCGCATTCAGTGGGAGGAGACTTTCCCGTCGATGACGAGGTGCCTACGGTGACTTCATAAATTTCAAAATGATATGCCGCCTCAGTCTTTCGGGGATGCTCATAGGGGTAGGGTGTGCGCGTGTGCGTTTATAGGGGTGAGTGTATGCGTGTGTGTATGAGCGCTTGTGTCTGTACTAATGTTCAAAAAAAAAGCTTCTCCACACCGTATCTACATAGAGAGAAACACAATAATTGTTGCTAGCATGGACGGTTTCTTAGAGCAACCCTAGCAGACCCCGCAAAAATTTGACCCGCAAAATTCACTTGCGGTTTCACGAAGATCTCGTTTGCGGGTCGAAAACATGTGTCGCCGATCAGATACCGCATCTAAACCTGCATAATTTGAAAAAACTCTTTCGCGGAAGAAATTGCACACACATAGTTCATCACATCACATACTACACAGTTCATACATACTACAGGATCAACAAACTAAGCATAGATCATACTAAATGCTACGTTAACTAGTAGTAGAGGGGGTCGGATCTGACGACAGCGAGGTCGCGGCAAAATGGACGACGTCGTGGAGGCCGAGCAACGCTCAATCCTCCTCGCTGGAGCTGCACAGGTCGATGTACTTCGCCGCCTGCTCCGCGCGGATGCGGCGTCACTCCTCAACCTTGTCGTTGGCGGCGACGTTGGTCGTACTCCTCCGTCTCGCGGCGGTTGAAGCTCGGCGGCGGCGACATCCCGCGGTTGGTCCACCTCCGGGCACCGCGCTTCCTCGCGCCGTCCGCCCGGACGCTCCGCTCGCGTTTCGGATCGCGCTCACGGCCGGATCTGCTGCCGGAGCCGCGTCCAGAGCTCCACATTCGCCCCCACATGGCGGCTGGAGGTGGGGCGGGTGGTCGCCGGCGGCGAGAAATTGCAAGGGGGGAAAGGGAAATCGGGTGGCTCGCGGCGGCGGAGGGATAGGGTTTGGACCCGCAAAAGGGTCGCGGAACCGCAGTTATACTGCTCGGGACGTGCGGTTTGCGGGCTGCGGCAAAAAAAATTGCGGGTCGAGCGAGTATGCGTGCTCTGTTCTGACCGGAAAATTGGACCGAGCCCGTATACTCGCCGGAATTTTTGCGGGCCGAGCGTTTTGCGGGGTCTGTTAGAGTTGCTACCACCAGTCGAGAATGGCGTGGATGCTGGTGGCAACTGAGAAGAGGAGGAGTAGTGATGCCGTCAAGAACATGTCGCTGCAGTTTTTCCATTTGTTGGCTTCGAAGTAATAGGAGTCTCAATCTAGAGTGGCGAGGTGTGAGAAGTGCATCGATGAATTCGGATAAATATGAACTCACTTTGAAAAATACATTTCTAAATGCTAAAAAAAATTCTAAAAAGGTTGCACGGATACGTCTTCATATTTTATGTGCGTACATAAGGTTTCACGGAAGAATAACTAGTTTTGTGGCCCGTGCAAAAAAAATATGTCGTAAAACGCTATTTAGAAGCATTGAAATTTATCTTTTTTGCGGAGATAGAACGAAAAGACATTTTTCATAAAACTTTATGCCGCGCACACACATTTACGAACATGTATGTGTGGATTGAATTTTTCATCATTTTAAAACATGTTTAAAATGCATTTTTCAAAAAGTGGGTGCATATGCCCATGGGTTCAGGACGTGCCGACTCAGCGAGGTGCATGTCTATATAGAGTGACTTCAGGATGTTATGGAACCCCAAGAGAACGGCATAATCTCACCAGAGCCAGAGATCAAGTCGGCGGCGCTCCTCAATATATACTCGAATAATACGGCCTCCAATCTCCACATTTAGAGTACTTCGACACCATTCCTTTGGCAGAAGGGTTAATTGATCTGGCAACCCGACATGAAGGTCTTGAGGTGAGACGAGGTGGCTGGGCACGACAACATAGAAAATATATGTGGTCGTGCTATAGAAAGGGGCAGACATATATAAGCGAGATGTGCTCCGTAGCAACGATGAAGCGGAGTGGGAGGAGGGACCACCAGCGGCATCGGATGGGAGATGCCGATGGCTGCACACTGGAATAGGAGATGTTAGAAGCCACAGGCGCTTCGTACAAGTGAGTAGAAGAAAAACACATAGAAAAGAGTATCAAGCAACAACACAAATAGGGCAGTAACAAACCCGCCCTAGACATGTGGCGGTCTACTATTGGCCCTAGATCATAATTCCTACAGGGAGCCCAGCAGGTGAGCGGGGCCGGGATCAAACAAGTATGCAAATATTTGGAATATATTGAGACAATTCATTTAGTTTGTATCCCTGAGAAATGATATTACACAATTAATACTAGTGGCACGGTTAATACTGCTACAATCACATCCATCCACTAGTTGTTGGGGACGGTCAAGTCGACATTACTTTGCTTGCCATATCTCTCAACTTTTGTATATAGAGTGAGTTCCGAATTGATTGTCACATTTGTGAATAGACCTTCTCGTGACGACTACCTTCCTTTAAAACTACTTTGATTGTCTCGTTTGAGAATAGATCTTCATCGTGACGACTACCTTCCTTTAAAACTAATTGCAGGTACTATTTTGGCTTTTTTTAGCCAAATTTGTATGGTTGATGGAACTCGGTGCTTTCGGTCTTGCTTGGCTAACCTAATAGAAATAATGACATGGCTTTGTATTGCATCTGTGTGGTTTACTGGTTAGTGGTACCCTATGTTTGATGCATGCCTACATAATAATTCAAAATTTGATCCATGCATCCTGCCCCACAAAAATATCAACATCCCAATGAATTATAACATATTGTAATACAAATACAAAAGATTTTGCAAAACATAATAGCTAATGATTACTGGGACGGTCCTGGTCCGAACAAGCAAGAAACTAATTTGGAATATCTTGAGAGATTAATTTAATTTTTGTCCCCAAGGACGATATTGCAGAATTAATACAGCTGATTAATATTGATATGTAACTACTACCGACCATTCTATGGTTGTTGGGGGCGCTCCACTTACCATCTTGGTCGCCTCTATCTTACTTTGCTCGTTGTATCTCTCTCTTTTGTATAAAGTGAGTTCCAATTTAATCGTCTCATTAGGGAATAGTCCAGTAGACCTTCGCCGTCGTGGCTTTCTATTCTCAGAAAATGAAACATATGTGCTAGATTTTGGCTCCTCTTTAACCAAAATTGTAGGGTTGATGGTATTCGGTGCTTTTGGTCTTGCTCGACCAACCTTATAGAGCTAGTGATGTGTTTGCCAGTTGGGTATATATCTTCTTTTTCATCGGATCCACATGAGACGGTGCTCTGTATTGGACAAGTTTTCAAAAACAAAAGATGTACTCCCTCTGTAAACAAATGTAAGACATTTTAGGTCACTAGTAACACTGTTGATATCTGGGCGCTTTTTCAGAAAGACCAAAGTGGAAGACAACTTGAGAAGAGTGTCAAGATATATATGCCTAAGATGGAGCTTACACGGGAGGACATGGATGGGTGCCAGTCTAGTAGGATTGCAATTTGAAACTGAAACATTTTTTACCTCGCAAAAAAAAAAATACTCTGCTTGCTTCCAGGGGTTATGTTGGTGGGTCATGTTGTGCTTTGAGCTTCCAGGGGTTTTGCTTCTCTATATTGATTGCTGGTTACTTCCGGGAGTAATGCAGAAGTATGTTCATTGTGAGAGCTCCGATTTTTTTTTACAGAGCTCTTTCCTAAGTCATCTCGGCACAACTTTTTGCAAGCTCCTAGAAAACTCCATCATCTTTAGTGTAAAAAAGATTCAGATTAAGATTCACTAAAGTAGATAAGCTACACCCAAAAACTCAAAAGATTTGGTATGTGCACTTCATGGTTTGCCCCTTTTATTTTGGTATATGGGACCTGGAAGGATGATCAATCCATTCGAAAAAATTAGCACACATATCGCAACTTTGTCCTGACACAAGAGGAACCCAATCTCTTCAACATATCGGAGTACATTGCAACCTGGGAAAAGGAAGCAGCATCCTCAGAATGCCGTCAAAAGATGTTGCATCCTCAGAATTATGTACAGTAAAACCCAAGGAATTCAGGAACTGCTTCGTGCCACCTGGACGCCTCAGGTTTATGTACACTCCCCCACAAATGGAGGTGAAAAGCTCCTACAACCCTATCAAGGCTGCTGCCGAGGGCGGGACCCAGGGATCGCAGTGAAGCTTCCAGTGTCAGACATGTAATAGTGGTTGTAGTTGATCCTCGTGACCAAATCCGCGAGATGGGGAAAGTGGCCCACGTTGAGCTTGAAAGATAGGATCTGCAGAGGGATTTCAGCAGTAAATCTACTGACACGTACATTTTGGACAACATAAGAGATCATATTGTTTTGCTGAAGTAGGTAGAAGCATACCCTCAAGAGGAACACGACGCACTCGTCAAATTGCTTCTCGATACGATCCAACTCCATCTCGCATCTTGCCCTAACAGATGCGGCAGTCCCACCGGTGCCAAGAGTTTGCTCCACATTGTGGAAGTCTAGCGCCAATCCTAGTATAGTCTTGACTCGACTGGCAATCAGAGCCCACTGAAAACACACGGAAAATGAACAGTCTTAGCAATAGTTCAGAACTTCGAGACTGTCTTTGCTTTTTGTAAGAATGACATGTTCTCACCAACTTATCCGAGGCCACAAAGCATTGTCTCTGAATAGAAGAAAGATATGCCTCATGAACTTCCATGACTTCGTCCAATGTAGTAGCGGATGCCATGCCATCACAAAGCTCAGTCCAGGCACTATGATACACCTGCTCAAAAAGAAATGAGTTCAAGTCAAGACAGTCATAGTTTCTTATAATGAAATGAGTCAAACCCGTCTCAACTCACTCGATCCATGACATATTGATGAAATGCATCGACAAAATGCAGGAGCTTCTGCCCTACTATTAAGTGTTGTTTAAAATTATGTGCCGTGCTGCCTCTGCCCTGCCAAAGGAAAAACGGTTGATACATCAGAATGAAGCTTGCAAGATAGAGCAGATCCAACTATCCAACACTAAACACTATAGGAATTACAAAAAATAAGTAGCTCAAGATGATTTGATGCCAGCGTACCTTCCACATCCACTTTCGAGTTTCGTCCAAAACAAACTTTGCACGCTTGACTTTCAGTAAGAATCCCATGACCTGGTCCAGCAAAATGACCAAAGCCATCATATACACGCTGCCCTGTTATATACTTCAGTGTTAAAGCAATTACCTTATTATACTTCTTCAGAGCCTGTGTATTGGCAATTAGATCAAGGGGCCAAGACACCTGCCACCACCAAAATACATGAAAACTGTCACACACAGCAAATAACACAGATCATCCTTGTAGTTATTTGGAAAATACCTTATACGTGAAGTTAAGGCCATCAAGTGCATCAATGCCGAAACCCTGTGCACGACCTTTTCTGGAAGTTGGTGCACTTTCCTCATCATATCGTGTGTCATGCTTTGCTAATGAAACAACCAACGAATCTGGAGCAGTTAGGAGCATTTTATCAGCTGAATATCTTATGGATTCCTGCAAGTCAAGGATTAACGTAAGAGTAATGATGGACATAGATATCAATCACAAAGTAGATTTGAAAAGTAATCACCTGCAACAAAGTATTCAACTCAAAATCATCATCCCAGGAATTTCCTTTATCGAGCTTATCAAAAATTGTTATCAGAAACTGCTGCAGCATGTCACCTGAAAATTCAAGTTGGATCATTTGAAACATATTTATATGTTTACTCGTTGTCAAAAGAATATTTATTTCTCAAGTGAAAACTACTCTTCTGTGCAATGGAAAGTTTGTGTCGGGGAAAACACAGCAAAAGGTTAAATCCACTGGATGGCACACCTGATCCTAGCAAATAGATAGCTCGTAATACAAGCAGTTCATCCATTAATCTCCATTCACCCATTAGCTTGCACAGGATTTGCTTGCCGATGTGATCCACCTAACGAAGAGGAAGAAAGCACAAAACAATTATACAGATGGACTAACAAGAAATGGCATGTGAGTATAACTATTGATCAGACCTGTTTCTTTATACATTTAGACAGGCATTCTTGGATAATACCCACTGGATGCAGAGGGTCTTTCAAACTCATGCTCTGAATAAACTTCAGAACTCTTGATGCAAGTGTACTATCTTTCTGCAAAGGTAAAATCTCCGACAATGGGGCATTTTCCTGAAGGGCAATGAGGTTATAGGTTTATAGCTAATGAGAAAACATGAAGAACACAAAGAATACTTCAGAAGCAACTCTTACATTTGCACAAGGAAGAAGAGTCGGAAATGCATAAAGTTCCTCGAGGGTCCTTCTATCATCCTCTTGGCGAACATATTCCAAATCATCAAACCGGAAACCAAATTTAAAATCAGTTCCATCTAGTCTGGGAAAAGATGATGTAGGTTGTGTATCGCCACAGGTGCTAGTTCCAGCAGATTGGAGATCGCCAAATATAGCTCTCCGCATGTTATCATCATTCAACGGAGGAAGGTCAAAACTTGTAGAGATATTCAAATCACTCCAAGAATTTGGATTCCTCTGCAGTACATTTCCGCAAGCAGTGATGGCTGGATTTTCATAGCAACATGGACTGAAAGGCATTTCTACTGCATTGGAAGATACACCTTGCAGGTATCCCTGAACAGATATTGGATCCCTCGTAACAGCATCTTTGGACAAGGTTTTCTCCATATCATCATATTTTCTTCCTGAGATAGCATCTCTTAGGAGCTTTAACCAAGTCTTTTCGGAGTTATTTTCTGCACATGCCTCCTCACTCTTACATTCCAGAAAAGCTTGGATATCTGGAGCACTACCAGTACGCAGCTCTCTTAAGTATTCATAAACATGATCACCATTTTCCAACAGACCAGATAAGCATATCAAGAAAATCTCAGACAAAGTTAACACCCCCATTTCGCGAGCATCATGTCCAAACTGACCTGTAGAATTAGTAAGAGCACCTTCACATCTTAGATGCCCATTTTGGATTTCAGAGCTTAATATGTCTGGCCAATTTTGTCGACTAATGTGATTGGAACGCTGATCGATGTCAAAACCATTTGTGACACTAGTTCGAGTATGGTGTGTGCTTTGAGCATGCTGAACAAGCTGAAATGATTTTCCAGCAGATACAATGGCCCTTGCGATATCCTTCAAGAACACCGGGCACAGTATATCCACGTAACCTTGATTAGTGGCTTTCAAGCAAGCTCCTGTGTTACTTGGTTCCTGTTTGCTTGATTCCTTTGTCCTGATAGACTCACTATCAGTTAGAGTTGATGAATTATCAGATCGTGATCCTCTTACTCTGAGCATATAGCTCATTTCCCAAAAGGCCGGTTGATCTATCGTAACTGCATTATTTGCATAAAAGAACATCTACATCACAAATGAAAACAGAAAATGCTTAAAGTTCAACCAGCAACGCAGAAATGGAAAATCCTTTATCAAATTCCTACAGCGTTATAATAAGCTGGTACAATCAGTGTAATGTTTAACTTTGTAATATCACAAAGTAAGTTAGTAACCTTCCAGCAGTCATTTTTAAAAGCACTACAGGACTTACAGAACTTAAGTATCGGGCCAAGAAAAAGTAACATTTCAGACAACAAAGACTAATAACCTCATATTATACTAGAGACATTGGCTTAGAATGTGCGTAAGTAAGCGTGTTAAAAAATGGCTTCAGTTGAAACCATGAAAACTGTACTAGCTCAGTTTACAATCAAAGAAGGAAACTGAGCTAGGCTAATTCCTACCAGTTTAGACAGTTTCACCTAAAACCATTTTTGAACAGGCCTATGCTCAAGGATATATAAAGGTAAAACCTACAGTATGGGGTCAGGAACCTAGACAGTCCACAGAAATATATGAGGAAACAAATAATTACTTATGTCTTTGCAGAAGTCTACAAGGTTCACACAATATAACAAATTAAGAATGATACTCTCCAGTTTAAGCTCTAGATTTAGGAATGCAAGGACCTTATGGTAGTGTTTCAGTGTTTGACAAATAGACATATTTGAGAAAAAAATAATGTTATAAATCATCTATCAAAATCAGTTACAAAAGATGTTCCTTCAATACCTCTTCATAAGGGTCATCAAGAATACCATCATAAAGCCAGGAATCAAGGCACTGAAGATAAGGTAACAAGCTTCCAGCAAATATCACTAGCAGCATATGATATGGCTCACCCTGCAATTTAGATAGATTTGAATGAAGGTTAGTGGACATTGTGAAAAGAAGCATAAACAGATAGATTTCGCACAATTAGGCCCTGTTGCAACCTCGCCATCTTCCACAAGACAGACTTCATTTAACTTTTTAAAAATATGGTTCACAACATGGACTGCCACTTCACTAGATGCAATGTTTGCTCCAGAACCCCAAAAGCCGTCTGGCAGAGCTCCATGCACAACTTGATACAGATGTTCTGCTCCCAAACATAAACTGCAAGGAATTTTACAGCATTGGTGAGTAATGGCTACACATTTAGGTTAGAATGTAAAATGCTAAATTAACATGAAAACACCAGCACTGCTACTCAAAATATGAGTTGTCATTTCTACTCATTTTTGCCCTTGAAGAACTAACCAAATAGGAAACAGAGAAAAGGTAGGCAGCTCCTTGCCATCACATTTTAGACACGGTCGCTAATTTCCCTAAAATATACTACCTCTGTAACTACCAAAGGTATACATTAGTAGAACACAAAACATTGAGGTCCTTGACAAGACATAATAAGCACAAGCCTGCATCGCACATATACAAATGAACTGCAAATTGGAGGAAGAAAACGTCAAGGAATCATACTGAAGTATACCTTGACATAGAATCAGTTAAAGCCAGAAGAGTCACAGTCCGATCAACAGAAACAAACGACTTCTCTTCCTCCTTCAGAGCTGCTTCCCGGAGCCTCTGGCGTCAAAATGAAGACAGACATTAGAACATGGAAATCAGCCAAAAAAAAATCATCTGCTCACACTACATGAGAAATACACACAAGGCCTGAACTGCGATCTCACCATAAGCCATGAATCGACCGCACTAGCAAACGCACTCAATGTCGGAGTCCCACGACCGCACGACCTAACCTTCCCAACAAAGAGCTCCACTCGCTTCAAGCATGTCGCGGCGAACAGAAAGGGCTTGAGCACGGAGCCAAGGCTTGCCCGCGACAGATGCGACACATACGTCCCCGGTTTCTTGCAGTACGCCGGCACATTCTTGTCCCAGTAGAGCAAGTGCGTGTCGAAACCCTGGAGCACTTGGAAGACACTTTTGACCTGCAAAATGATGGACGGCAGTACAGTCCTCAAATCCCAGTACACAGGCATGAACCTGAAGAAGTAGTGCACCAACCCGCAGAAGGAAACCCTTACCAGCTCATGCTCGTCCGTCCTCGAGGCCGGCGCCGGCGCCGCGTGAGGAAGGCCCTTGGAGACGCTGAGCTGAAGCTTGTGTATGAAGCTTTCGGTGGCAGGGGTCTCCAGGTACCCTGCGGGTTGATGAGGAAGAACCATGGATGCAGGGGGCATGGGGGTTCAGTCCAATCCAGTTGAAGCCCCCAATTCTTTTGGAGAATGAACTGCTTTGGGCCACAAACCGGCGGGCGCGGCCTCGGCGCCGGATGCCCGTGGGCGTATGAGGCGGCTCCGGCGGAAGGTTGTTGAGGCCGGTGGGGCAAGGGGATGGCCGGAGCGGATCTGCTCCGGGGCGGCGTGGCTGGTGGGTGCTGAGACCTAGGTCTTTGGGCGGGGTTGTGAAGAAGTGGGAGGCCGGCAGCCGATGTTTTCCGGCTCGAATGACTCCACCGGTGGGGAGGAGAGCGCGTGGCGGGAGGAGCACGGGCGCGTGGTTGGCGGGAGAACCTCGCTCGCTGGCGCTGGCTTGCTCGGCGGCGGGACGAGCAGGTTTCAGACCTCAACCCTATCTGACCAAGTGTCAAAATGTTCAGTTAGCGTTTGGCTTCAGTTAGATCCTACGGCCCGTCTCGTTCATGGCTACAATTTTTGTATTCTACAATTAACGCTTTAGAAAAGTTCCCAGCTACAGTTTGGCTTCAGCCACAGCATCTCTAGCAGATCCCGTATAAGTTCGCCGGCGCGTTAAATTCTAGCAGATCCCGTATAAGTTCGCCGGCGCATTAAATTCTAGCCGAATTACAGTTCGCGTGAAAAAGCATGCCCAACTAAAAACGGCCCGGCCCGTAAATTCACGGGTGCCCCGCCGCGTTTTAGGGTTCGCATCCTTCACTTCCCCTTTCCCCCCTCCGCCGCAAATCATTCCCTCCGACGAGAAATCCTCCTTCCTTAGGCAACAGTTTGTCGCGTGCGCAGGCAGCCAAAGCTTCGCCCCCTGATGTCGAGCGTTGGTCATGGGAGGGGTGGCCGAGAGGGCCACGACGGCTCGCCGCCGCGCAAGCGTCGCAATGACGACGAAGCCGGGAGCACCTCCTTCCGCCCGCCGATGGAGGAGTGGGGCAAGGTGCAGGCGCGAGAGTGCGACGCGCTCTCCCGCGGCGGTGGCCGGCGGGCATGGCGCAACTTCGACTGGCTCGACAAGATCTTCTGGCCCGCGCTCAAGCGCCTCCGAGAGGCAGAGCACACGTGGTACGAGGCGAAGGAGGCAACCGCCACCGGAGAAGAAGGCACTGTGGCGCCGGCGAAGGAGAACGACCTAGCATTCGTCCTCTCCAACTCATTGATGGAGTACCATCTCCACATCAAGAAGGACGGTGATGATGATGAATAGATTTAGGTTTTTATAAGCTGGTATGTTTTAAGTTTGTCATATGAACTCTGTTGAATTCTATCAATGTATGTAATGTATGTACCGCGAATTAGTAGTTTAAATTATGTGGTATGAGTTTCCCGGATCTGATCTTTCGTGCCATCCGCGGTACCACAAATTCGGTTTACAGTATGCGTAAACGAAATTTACGGTACCACGGTTTGCGGCATCTGCTAGAGATCCTCTTAACGTTTCAGAAGAAATCTCTAAGAACAACATATAGTGGTGACCCGCAAAAGGAAAAAACATACAGGGGCATCAGCTTACGACAAAATTTCTACATACATAGTACATATTTTACATTCTGCAGGCTACAGCACACGAATCCCTTGCGAGAAAACAATCTGCTCATCATTTACAATGCTACAGCAATGATCAGTGCAGGATCAGGCAAAGACAGTTCATATGCTCGGTGCCAGCTGAGGTTCAGCTACCTGTGGCTTCTGGGGGTCCAAACCTGGGAACTGCCCGATGTCATGACCTTCTACTCGGTTTAGGCTGTCATCCAGACCAATCGCAAACTCCTCAGGCCGTTCCCCACCGCTCGCAAAGTAGTCAGCGACCTGCATTAACAAATTTGGTGTTAAACCGACCAGACTCGTATAACTTAGAGCTAGTTTGTTAAATGCGAAAAATATGAGATATGATGTGGAGTGAAGATAGAGCGAAGGATGGCAGAACTTACATGATCTCCAAGAGACATTCCGCTCAATACTGCTGCTTCTATACTTGAACCCGTGAGCCAGTCACCACAAATGCCTGCTCGACCCTGGGGATCAAATATGCATGGTACTCCTGGAGTGTTCATCGGTAAAGCTGCACCCCTGTGTTTGCCGGAATGAATATCATCATCATGTGTTGATGAAATAGTAACAGGTATGGAAGTCCAATGTGTGCATTCTCATACCACAACTGTACTCTTGTGTAAAATGGTCGCTGAAGAGATCCTGTCGAGAGCCCCAGAGCAAGTTCAACTCCCCCAAGCATGTCTCGTTTCACTTTTTCTGCAGTGGCATTTGGGATATTTTCCTATAATTTGATGGTTAAATACATTAGAGAATTCCACTAAAAATGATGGGTTTTTATTTTGGAAATTTCACCTTAGCTTAATTCACCATAACAGGGAGTAGTGCAACCAAATGATATACAACCAAAAAGTATCAAATTTCATTAAGAAAAAGCCACCTGTGGAACTTTGTTTTTCTTTCCATAAGAAGCAGTGCTGAAAAATGTCCAGCACTCGGGCCTGTTTGTCTCCAAAGGGAAAAGCTTCCGAGTATTGTTGGCCATCCAAGAGAGAGAATCAATATCTCTCACAAATGCTCCTTCAAATGTGCCATAAGAGTTATCTTGTGGGATTGGAAGAGGATCATCAAATGCCGCAAGTAGTGCCCAGACAGAACTCAACTCCAGTCTCTGAATATAGAGGGCATAAAATTTAGTACTTGGAAGAGAGGATAGCTGTCATCGTCTCATGACTTCAAATTTTGGTTCAATTTAAACCTTCATTTGCCTTGTCAGTTGGGGTAGACCTGACGTAGAAAGCAGACGGTTTGCACATTTCCCTGATCAATGAGTTAAAAAGGATTAACCAGGGGACACATATATATGGTTGTCTTGGAGAAAAGTCAGAGCATGATGTGCTTCTTGTACGAAGAAACTAAATGAGATCCATGAACTGTAATGAGGGTATTGCATAAAAGAATCTGTCTATGGTCTATGGTTCATAACCATGGCCTACTTCCACAAATTATGGCATCCATTCAGTGCTCATGGTAATTTATCTTATCGCATGTTTATATTTCTGTTTTGGTTCATACACCAATGGAACACCAAAATGTGCCAAAACCATCCAGCTCAATACCAGAAGGAAATCTGTAAATTAATTTCTCAATGGAATTCCATTGAACCACAATTTGGTTTCAGAATTGCCATTTCCAATATAAAAAAGGGTCGCGCTAACTGCCACACGTGTGACAGGAAGGGAGACGCACCACACGTCTCTAATGTAAACAAATTGCCACGTCATCGCATGCATGCAGGCAGGAATCTTTTTGGATTTTCAGTTTTTAAATGTTTTATCTCTTAAACGAAAAATCCGATTGAAAATCCGTTTTCACCATTAAATCCCTCGCGATGAGAGCTTCGAAACTAGATCCCATGTTGATTTGTTTTGATGAAAATTTTTTTGGATTAAAAGTTGCCATGTCTATTGCATATGAATTGCCATGATGTTTACACTGAAGTTGCCATGATATGTTTCAACTATTTTCTTTTATATTTAAAAGCAATTTTAACATATTATAAACCAAAGAATTAAGAAACTAGACTTGCCATGCACCATAAACTAAAATTGCCACGATACATGCACTTAAAATTGCAATGGTTCAATAAAAAAAATATTTTCATGGTCAAAGTACTGGAATTGCCATCATAAAAAAACTAAAATTGCCACGATCTACAAATTAAAATTGCCACATGGCAACTTTAGTTTAAGCACTATGGCAACTATAGTGTAAACATCATGGCAACTTCTGGGCAAAAAAAAATTTCGTCGAAACATATCAACATGGGGTCTAGTTTTGAAGATCTCGTCGAGACGGATTTAATGGTGAAAACGGATTTTTAGTTCGCTTTTTTATTTAGGAGATAAAACATTTTTAAGCCAAAAACCAAAAAGATTTCTGCTGATGTCATGTATTCATACGTGGCAAAATGAGTGGTGGTGGAGGCGTGTGGGCGATCTGCAAACGCCCACACGTGTGGGCGTTAACATTTCCGATAAAAAATGGTACCTCAAGTTATCTAGGCAGTAATTTTTGGACTTTTGTGTAACTTTACTTCATAATGTGGGACATTTGGGAAATTAGTAGGGTGCACCGAGGTACATGTGCCCCTGGCTGAGTTTTCTCATTTTCAGGTTTTGAAAAATTCTGAAATGATTTGTCAATGTGAATTATCCAATGACTTGTGAACCAGCAAAATTTTGAACAAAAATATTTAATTGTGTGCTCCATGAAAGAAAAATGGTACATTTACGCAGTCTGTTTTAGAAACTCTTCCCTACTTTTGTTCTTACAGTACACAAATATATAGTATATTTTTGCCTCAAATTTTGCATGCTCACACTGCATCCAACAATATGTATCCACAATTTTTTGCAGCGATTTTAAAAATGTACGCATATATGGTTTAATTATTCCAAGAAACAGGGTGCACGCGTAACCAGGTGGACAAAATCCTCTCTCGAGACACTTGGGTTTAATTTTTTTTAGAGCTGGCAGCCTGTCACATGTGGAGCAGATTGGAAAACACTGAAGTTTGAACTCCTAAAGTTATAAACTTAAAGAAACTGGCAATAAAGAGAAACAATATTGAAACGAAATTTGCACTGACCATTGTGTGCTATTACAACGGCATCATATTGACCCTGGGGCTTCTCATTCTCAAACAAGCGCCACAGGCCGTTGAACGGCTCAAGCTTGCTTATCCAGGAAGGCCTTACAACTTTAATCAGGTCATTCTGCACAGGTTGATATGCGGCTCAGCAACCAAATGAACAGCCATGAAAGTGATCAGAAGTTCGGTAAGTCCGTATAAGTGACTGATGGACTAAACTCCAACGAACAAATCGTACTAAAATTTAGTCACTACGCTCTACAGTAGGATATGATAATGTGATGCTGTAGTGAAGAAAGCTATAGCTAACTTGGTACTACGCGGAGCATGCATCCACAAGATGTCGACCTGATTATACCTCGGGCAGCATTGCGTCGGCAAGCGGGCGCATTCCTCTCACGCCGATATACCTTGGCGTCGAGGAAGGTATAGCTGTGAAATGGCCACCTGCCTCGAGCTCACCGATCGAGCCCCTCCATTCGCGGGCCAACCCTTTCTCGACCCACTCATCGACCAGCTCCTGGAACCTCTGGTCGCTCGCGGTGAAGAACTGTGCCGCGTGGTCGAACACCAGCCGCCGCCCGTCGTCGACCATCCTGGTCGCCATCCTGCCACCTAAGCCGTGCATACCCTGCGCCAGCGGCGGCGAGTAAGGGAGTGAGGCTCGCGCGTGTGGTAGGGCGCGGAGCGAGGGAAGGCGTGAGGGTGAAGGGACAAACCGTGTCGAATACGACGGCGCGGACGCCGCGGGCGGCGAGGGCGGACGCGCAGGCGAGGCCAGAGGCTCCGCCTCCGATGATGGCGACGGTGGGGTCGGCGGGCACGGGGGTGGAGAAGACCACCTGCTCCTGCTGGAAGCTCTTCTTGATGGCCGACTGCCGCGAGAACCGGGGCTTGCCGCGCGGGCGCCGCGGGGGCGCCTTCGGAGGACGCGCTCCTCCGGCGCCGCTGGCGGCGACCACCGCCCCGGAAAAGCGGGACGCGGCGCGCCCGGCGGCGGGGCGAGCGCATGGGGCGAGGTGGAAGAGCGGCATCGCGGCCTTGCAAGGTGCTCGACAAAATGCGGGAGCGGGGGAAGCAGACCGTTATCTGTTTACAAGTATTTTATCTTTACTTTGGAGAGAGAGAAAACTGACGTTCTCACGGTTGCTCCATGGTATTGTATTTTTCAAGGAAATTGGTTGTTCTGTACTGCGAACTTAGACGTCGGAGTATATTTGTGCTCCTCTCTGGATCTAAGCACTCTTGTATTATTTTACGGAGGGGGTACTTATCCAATACACCGACTATACATTGTTTACACCGATGATACATTGTTTATCTTAGAGCATATGACCAACGCGAGGCGCTAGGCTAAGGTGTTGGGATTGATTTCCTTGCTGACGGGTGGTTGGAGCAACAAATCCTGACGTCAGGGATTAAAAATAGGTAGCGACCGTGGCCTTTTCTTTCCCTCTGAACAAGTTGAAATGTCAAGTATCGAATGGCTGGTTTAGCGCCTGTAGTTAGCGCTCTGCGTCAGAATAACAGACGCTTCAATTCTTTTTGTTTTTATTATATTTTATTTTTTGGTCTGCAAGTGCCCAACAATGAAGATACTCTTGTCGACTATGGATTCTTAGCTTCTGGAGCTCAAGTAAATGCCAGAGGTTATTCCTGGTCATTTTTTACTATGGCTTCTTGGTGAATCACATCTTTTATGATTCCTGTTTAATGTTGTTGATGATGAAGCGGTTTGGTTCGCTCGATTTTTTGTATTGTCAAATGTCAGTTGAGGACATTGTTGTTCGCTTTTTGCCCCCAACGAGGCCAAGTTCATGATCTCGTGCGTTTGGTGTCTCGAAAGGAGAGAAGGCCAACCATAAGCTTTTCTTTGACTCAAGGAGGTCGTTTGTGGATGTTCAATTTTGTATTATCATCAGTGTTGATCTATTTCTCATGCGGTGTTCAGATCCCTCCTGCCATCTTCAAGTAGAAAGAAAGAAGTGAAAAATTATGACCCTTTCGTGGTAATTTAGATATCCCAAAATAGTCTTGGGCAATGTCCAACAGGATGCGCAAACCTGAATATCAAGATGGGACAGGCATAGTGAACTTGTGCATTCAAAATGAGGCGCTCATGTCAAAACACATGCACACATTTCATAATAAAAGGGATATTCCATGGGTGAACTTGATTTGGAATTCTTATTATCACCGGATGGTCCCCCATGCAACTAACTTGTGTGGTTCATTTTGATGGAAGAATGTGATCAAGCTCAATGGTAGATATAGTGCTCATGCTAAGGTTGGAGTTAGAACTGGCGATTCAGTCTTATTTTGGGCAGATGAATGGACTCTTGGGGATTCTTCTAAGGCTATCCAATTTCGCAACCCGCACCTTTTTCATATCTCACTTCTGACAAAGGTGTTGGCAAGGAGATTCTTCAAATACATGACTAGTCGGTTTTCTCCATCTACCACTCTCGGTCCAAACCCACTAGGAGTTTGTTGCACTTGAGAATATGTTGACAAATTTCAGTTGGGATCCCTTGGGTTTTGATGTCTGGAAAAGGCACAATTAAGTCTATGGATTATAGTTCTACCAACTTCTACTCAATTATGCATCATCATATCATGGTGAGTCTTTGCTTACAAGGTGATTTGGAGGAGGTCTACGATGAAAATTATAGCCTTTACATGGCTCCTCATAGGTGATCACCTAAACACTAAGTGATATGATGCTTCGTCGCCATTGGAATGTTGTTGAGGTGGTCATCATTATGTGCTTTGTTCAACTCGGGCGTATGAATATATGACTCGCATATTCTTCTTACTTAGTTCAACCAAAGGACATGAGCTTATTTGCAGATTGATTAGACCATGGAAATTATTTTATTCGGATTGTTTCAGAGTAAGGCAAGCGTTTGGGCGGTTGTTCTTCTCTAAAGTGGTTTTACTAGCTTCATGGCACATGACTCCTTTTGCACATAGTATTAAAGCTTGCTTCAAGGATAGGATTATAGCTTGGATTTCTCTTCTCCCTGGGTAGGTTTCTTTTCTTACTTATCATATCTTTGTAGAGTTGTAAATTGTTATCATCCTTGATAAATAAAGGTCTATGGGGTTGCTTCCTCAGAGCTTGTCAAACCATTCTTTAGCTTTATCCTTTAAAGACCACCTGAATTTTTTTTAACAAGAAACCTTTTCAATATATCCTTCAATTTGAAGTGCCACAAAGATCACCATAGGTTATAAGATGTGTGTAGGGGTCTTCATTGTCGTGTCCTGAAAAAGCTTTATCCTACACTTTTTAGGAATAATATGAGTATCAACAACAAACACTTTAGCATATTTCGTGGGTAAAACAATAGGAGATTTAATAACAATTCATGATGAAGCACCATACTCCCTTAGAGAATTTTCAACCATTGTGCTTATAGAAATTCCTCCAAACAAAAATTTGATGTCGACAACAACAGACTTTTTGAGTTTTTTTATAAGTTCTAGATGTACTTCGGTCAGCAATCTATTAATGTAGTCAGTTAAACATTGCCTTCTGGAGAACTCTTGTCTTCCACTATAAGCATCTAAGGAAATAATAATACTTGCAAATTAGTAAAAAAAGAACTTGGGTCTTAGCTTCCCAACAATGGCGCCAGAAAATGTTTGACGTCATTGTCGGTGTCAAAACCGGCGGATCTTGGGTAGGGGGTCCCGAACTGTGCGTCTAGGCGGATGGTAACAGGAGACAAGGGACACGATGTTTTTACCCAGGTTCGGGCCCTCTCGATGGAGGTAAAACCCTACTCCTGCTTGATTGATATTGATGATATGGGTAGTACAAGAGTGGATCTACCACGAGATCAAGGAGGCTAAACCCTAGAAGCTAGCCTATGGTATGATTGTTGTTCGTCCTATGGACTAAAACCCTCCGGTTTATATAGACACCGGAGAGGGCTAGGGTTACACAGAGTTGGTTACAATGGTAGGAGATCTACATATCCGTATTGCCAAGCTTGCCTTCCACGCCAAGGAAAGTCCCATCCGGACACGGGACGAAGTCTTCAATCTTGTATCTTCATAGTCTTGGAGTCCGGCCAATGATGATAGTTCGGCTATCCGGACACCCCCTAGTCCAGGACTCCCTCAGTAGCCCCCGAACCAGGCTTCAATGACGATGAGTCTGGCGCGTATATTGTCTTCGGCTTTGCAAGGCGGGTTCTCCTCCAAATTCCATGTGCTTGCCGAATAGTGTCCGGCTTCCTTATAAATGTTGCGATCCTTGGCTTCCACGTCCAATAATGGCCCTCTTCCACATGTCGTATGAATGCGAAAAGCCAGGTATTTTTATGTTTTACCCCCTAGCTGCGCAAATAAGCTGCCTATAAGAGAGGCGAGGATCTAGATCCGAATCACACCATCCTCCTTCCGCGAGTACTCATCGAAGCGCCTCTGACAAAAATCAACTCCATCATGGACAGTTGACGCGGCTCCTCCTCTCGCGCTCCCAGCCCTCAGCCAGGAGATTGGAGGAGATGTTCAGTCCCGCACAGCGAGCTAGTGACGCTCCAAGCAGAGGGATACCTTCCCCCAACCTTCATGGTTTCGGTTCGAGCCGGACTGGCCACCTACAAGGGTGGGAAGCAGGCGGAGAGCATCCCCAATCCCTCCAAAGGAGAGCGGGTATGCTTCGTCCCTTATCTAATAAGGGGACTCGGATTTCCCATACATCCGTTTCTCCGGGGGCTCCTGGAGTTCTATGGACTCCAGCTTCACCACCTTACACCTGCCTCCATCTTGCACATCACGGGCTTTGTAGCCCTTTGCGAGCTGTTCTTGGGCATCGAGGCCCATTTTGCGCTGTGGAAGAGATTGTTTTGCCTCGTACCCCATTCTCACGAGGGGTCGATATATCAAGTGGGCGGAGCCGAAATATGGCGCATCGTAGGGACCGGATATCTATCCGGAACCCCGAAGAAGGCGTCCGAAGACTGGCTTCGGAATGGTTTTATATGGAAGACGCCCCACTGCCGGACCCAGTTCGGATCGGCCTCCCGGAGTTCAGCAACGCTCCTCTGAAGAAACGCCTGAGCTGGCGCCCGCGGAGCCCTCAACGGGAGAATGATAGGGGCGTCCAATATCTGATGGGCCGGATAAGGTTACTGGCTCATTCCGGATTGACCATGATTGGAGCCATGGCCACGTGCATCATGCGAGGGGTGCAGCCGCTCCAATATAGGGGCCACCCCATGTGGGATTTCAACGGGGAGGATGACGCCACCCGTCATGGCCGCAAGGGGCCGGGATCTGTTGCCGGTCTGGTGAAGATCCTGTCCAGCTTGTACAAGGGGGAGAAAGAGGACTTCCTCCGCGCGAGTCCATTGAATGGATTCTCCATGAATAACCCTCGGAGCTGGGTAAGCGGACGTTTATCTATCCGATCCATATTCCCAAAGTTAAGTGTCTCACTTCGTGATTTTGACGCAGGAGCTGCGCCGGGACGTAGAGGGCATACACAGCCTGACTCCACAGCCCGAGGATCCGGGACGATCCCTTGATCCGGCCTCCGAAGAGGATCTGGACATAAAGGTGGAGCTGATCGATGGGGTGTTCCACCAACTTAGCATGGGCAATGCTTTGGTCGCCATTACGGCCGACTACCCCGGTTTATCTCCGGCTTCCCAGGTAACTGTGACCGGAGTCCTGACATCATTGCTTATACATGCTTATTTCTGACCACTGTATACCAACGGTGCTCCGCAGGAGGTGCCTTTAAGGCGGGAAGCCGAACCCGCGGCGGCTAACCAACAAGGGTCAGTTCGGCCCAGCAGGCGGAAGAGGAGTGCGGCGTGAATTGAAACGTCGCCGCAACGGTATGACGCACCACCGTGTTTAAAGGAAAGGTTCCTGGGAGGTATATTAACGCTCATGATTTTTCCAGGAGAAAGAGCGCTCGCCGGACTATGTCCGGAGAGGTTGCCAATCAAGCCTCCGCCAGCCAGGCTCCAACGCCTGGTCCGGAGGGGGAGGCGAACACAAGGCATGAGTCGGATGCTCCTCCAACGGAGGATGCCGACAGGCTGTCTGCCACCAGGTCTGAGGTGGAGAGCGCCATGAATCATAGGCGCCGCCGGACAGTTCTTCGTGACGCGTGTTTCTCCCCGGAGGCGTTGAATGCCTTTAATGCGGGAGACGCGCACCTCCGTGCCGCTCAAGATGGTCTAACCAGAGCCACGGAGCAGTATGTGAAAGACATACAGGTGAGGAATTTTAATAGTTATATATGCCAGTAGCCCCCGAGACTTAAAATAGTTAGAATAACTGATTTAAGGATCATTTGTTATGCAGGATGTTACGGAGAAGAATACCCACCTGTCCCAGGAGCTTCAAGGGTGCAAGGCCCAACTTGAGGCCGCACTAGCCGCCGCAGGGGGAGCCATAGAGACCCCCTCTGGTAATACATACTTCGAAAAGATAAGTAGTTTATGAAGTGCGGCGTGTGTAGAAGTCTGACAATAATATTGCAGATGGTGCCGGACTAGATCCGGACAAGCAACATCTACTGCGCCAGCTGAAGGCTGGCGAGAAGGTGCTTATGAGGGTGCAGCAGGAGAGAAACAAAACTCCAAGATGCCAACACCCAGCTGGGCGAAGAACTAAAAGATGTTTGGGTCCAGCTGTCTGACTCCGTGAAGGAGAATCGGCGGCTTCGTCGCGGCATTTATAGTAAGTGCTTGAGCAAACTCTTTTGAAAAGAAGAGTTTGGCGAGGAAGTCAATTGACAGAAATGTGTCTGTAGGTGTGCTCACAGGTCGTCCTGCGGAGGAGATGCCTGGTTCAACGGGTGACCTACTTCCTGAGCTGCTGCAACTGCACGAACGTGTTCGGCAGGTGATGAGCGGCGTCGCCCAGGCCTTATGGCCGTCCGTCTCCCTACCCGAGGGTCTTGGAGGGCTTGCAGAGAAGCTTCAGGGAGCACGGCAGTGCTTCCGTCTATGGAAGATATCGGCCTGCCGTCAAGGCGCCAGGGAGGCCTGGGCCATGGTGAAGACGCGGTACACGAAGGCTGATCCAAACCACATGGTGAAGGAAATATGCCCTAGAGGCAATAATAAAGTTATTATTTATTTCCTCATATCATGATAAATGTTTATTATTCATGCTAGAATTGTATTAACAGGAAACATGATACATGTGTGAATACATAGACAAACATAACGTCACTAGTATGCCTCTACTTGACTAGCTCGTTTATCAAAGATGGTTATGTTTCCTAGCCATGAACAAAAGAGTTGTCATTTGATTAACGGGATCGCATCATTAGGAGAATAATGTGATTGGCATGACCCATTCCGTTAGCCTAGCACTTGATCGTTTAGTATGTTGCTATTGCTTTCTTCATGACTTATACATGTTCCTGTAACTATGAGATTATGCAACTCCTGTTTACCGGAGGAACACTTTGGGTACTACCAAACGTCACAACGTAACTGGGTGATTATAAAGGAGTACTACAGGTGTCTCCGAAGGTACATGTTGAGTTGGCGTATTTCGAGATTAGGTTTTGTCACTCCGATCGTCGGAGAGGTATCTTGTCACATCCCTAGCTTCTGGTGCTGCCTAGTGTTTGCATCATGTTTAAATTTTTGAACTTGAACTGGGGAAATTTGGAAGCCTCAAAAAAACTTAAATAAAAGAAGGGTAAAAACCCTAAAATCTCATTCATTGTTCCAAAATGCTCTTCTTAAATGTTTGATAATTTTTGGCAAGGGTTCTGGTCCCAACCAAAATATTGAACATTTTTAAGGAATTAATCTTGGGACTTTGAATTTAAATCATTAGCTATTTGAATTTGAATTATATTCATATAATTAGAATATAATTTCAAATACCCCTGAAATATTTTATGAGCTTTTGGAAAAGTCCATCTAGCAAAATAAAAATATTCAGAGGAGTTTTTGGCATTGTTTGAATTATTTTAAATTCAAAATAGTGGCAAAACAAATTTAAAAAAATAGAAAACAGAACAGAAATATAATAAAACAAAGCACATACCTGGCCTTACCTGGTGGCCCACCAGCAGCCCAGTCCACCAGAGCCAGCCCAGCCCAACCTAGCGAGGGGCAGGTTTGTCTTCAACCCCTCGCCAGGAGGACAAGTCGTGGCAGAGCGCGCGTCGCCGGTCGCCACCTCCTGCTTCGACGTGTCCCAGCCGCCCCCGACCTCTCCCGTGCACCGTTGGAACGCCCTCGACCCCCTCGACCGCTATCCCTTCTCTCTGCTCGCTCTAGCTCTCTCCCTCTCTCGATTTGGAGCACCACCGAGAGCCACCGGAGGGCGCCGCCGTTGCAGCCATAGCCATCGGCCACCCCTCGCCCTTCCGCTGAGCTCAGGAGCTCCGCCTCGACCCCCTCTTCCTCCCCACCGAGCCAAGCCCCTTGAGAAGCTCTGCATCGCCTCCACGCCATCGTCTTCGTCCTCGACTGCCGCCGATGGTCGCCGTCGATTCGCCGCCGTTCGTGCTTCCCCGAGCTCGCTGACCCTCCCTGCATGATCCCCGTGAGCCCCTGCTTCGTTTCCCCCTAACCCCATGTCCGATTTCGAGCTCTAGCCGCCCCATCTACCGGAGCCGAGATGCTCCGCCGCACGGGCTCGTCGCTGGCGAAGCCCCGGTGACCTTTTTGTCCCACGCGTGCGTCCGTTGCACTCACAACGTCCCGTAGAGTAAAACTAGCACGGCAACCGTCTCGTTTGCACACCGCAGCGCCGGTCCCGCGAACCCCCGAGCTCCGGCCGCCGCCCGGCTCGACGCCGTCGTCATTCCCGGCCACCCCAGCTCCAACCACCGTCATCGTTGGATGCGCCACACCGCCAGCTACCCGTAGCACCCAGCCGTTCGCCCCGCCGTGCCCCACAGCACCATTCCCAACTTCGCCGAACTCCGGCCGCCGCTTTGGAGCTCACCGTCGTCAGCTCTGGCCTCCCCACGACCCAGCACCCGCACCGTTCGACGCGCGGGAGCAAGGGCTCTCCAACGAGCCCAAGCACGGCCTCGCCCGTGCCCTGTAGCGTGTTTCCGACGGCCGCCACCGTCCCGGGCCTCGCCGGCGTCGAGACGCCGGCGGGATTGACCCTACTAACCAGGGGTTTGACCCCGTTGACTACCGCCATGTGGGCCCAGTGCCTGTTTAGTTTAACTTAATGTTATGTTTAGATTAGTTATTAACCCAGCTGGTCCCACACGTCAGTTTGACTTGCTGACGTGGCCTTTGACCGGTCCCACACGTCAGTGACTCATGCCAGCGGTGTGTCACTGACCAGTGGGCCCCCTGGTCAGGTTTGACCCGAGGCTGCCCTGTTGACTCTGCTGAGGCCAGCATGACACCATGCTGACGCAATATTCCTTTTCTGGAATTTAGTTTATTTTATAAATAATCAGGAAATTTCAGAAAATAGCTAAAACTTCAATAAATCATAGAAATTCAACCGTAACTCAGAATGAAATAATTTATATATGAAAAATGATCAGAAAAATCCAATCTATCCATCTGTACTGGTTTCATGCATGTTAGAACAACTTATAGATGCTGTTTAGCACAAATCATATTAATGGCATTTAAATATCCACACATGGAGTTTGAGTTTGAATCTTGGATTCAAACCAACTTCATTTAATCTGGTTTTAGTTGCATTAGCACAAACCACAGCATATTGCCATGTCACATTCATGCATCATATTGTGCATTGCATTGATTGTGTTTTTCCTCAGTTGCCGGTGATTGCCCCCTCGATAGACGTTGTACCGACGATGTGATCGTTGACACTGATGAAGACTCAATGCTATCTTCAGAAGTGCCAGGCAAGCAAAACCCCCTTGTTCATTCCGGTAAAATCCCACTCTCTCGCTCCTGCTCTCTTTTACTGCATTAGGACAACAACGATTCATCTGTTACTTGTTGTGGTAGCTGAACCCCTTTATCCTTTGCATGACCTGTCATTGCCACAGTAAATAGATGAAACCCACTAGCATGAGTAGGAGTTGTTTGAGCTCTGTTGTGCCTACTCATTCATGCTTGTTGTCATGCCTGCTACTGCTTAGAGTTGAGTCAGGTCTGATTCATCAGGGATGAATCAGAGGTGTGTGAACATGTCCTACTGTGTGTGAGCTAAGTGTGTGAACACGATTTGGTAAAGGTAGCGGTGAGAGGCCATGTAGGAGTACATGGTGGGCTGTCTCATTGCAGCCGTCCTCAGGAATTGAGTTCTGTGTTTGTGATCCATGAACAGCTACTACCACACATTGGGATACTTAATTGACTCTCTCGACTTATTAATCAACCTGATCTCTGTCCAGAAGTTGCAACTAGTTTCTGGTGTTTGTAGGTAGTGTTAGTAGTCTACCAAGTGGCACCCGGTACAGGTGGACTTGGGACAGACTAGGCACAGTGGCACGGTGTACCAAGTGGCACCCGGATGGTGGGCTTGGGAACCCTGCTCACATCGTTTGGGGCCGTGAGCGACACCCCGGCCGGATCTCCTTGCGGATGGAACCCGAATAGGCGATAAACCTGGACTAGAGACTTGTTCGGTTAGTCAGGTCGTGGCCGACTCCCTCGCCCGGCTTCCGCTTGAAGGTTGCCGAGGTACATGACGTGTACAGGGCAATAAGTGGCGAGAGCGTGTGTGAAGAAATACACCCCTGCAGGGTTATCATTATCTATTCGAATAGCCGCATTCCTCGGATATGGAAACTTGGACCCCTTGCATAGTTCATAGACAAGTGAAAGTGGATACTCTAAAATACGCAAGATAAGCGTGAGTGCTATGAATGGCGTTCTCGTAGGGAGACGGGAGCGGATCCATAGTGGTGTATTGATATGGTGAATATGTGGACTCGTGTGCGCCACCTCAAGAGTTACTTGCAGTCATAGTTCAGGTTAGCCACCAAGTCAAAGCTGGCTTGCTGCAGTTAAACCCCACCATCCCCTTTGTTGATAATGATGCATATGTAGTTAGTTCTGATGTAAGTCTTGCTGGGTACATTTGTACTCACGTTTGCCTATTTTATGTTTTTGCAGAGAGACTTCAGTCTCGCTAGTAGTACCGCGTGGACTTCGACGTTTAGCTTGTTACCTCAGCTACGATCTTGTGCCCTCGGCAGGATCTGGTAGATAGTCAGGCTTCTCAGCCTTTTTCATTTCTAGATGTCTGTACTCAGACATGTTAAGCTTCCGCTTGTGTTTTGACTTGTATGCTCTGAGTGTTGGGTCATGAGACCCATGTTTGTAATATCTCGCTCCTCGGAGCCTATTGAATAAATACTTGAGTCATAGAGTCATGTTGTGATGCCATGTTGTATTTGCACATATCGAGCATATTGTGTGTATGTTATTGAAATGCTTGGTATGTGTGGGATCTGACTATCTAGTTGTTTATCCTTAGTAGCCTCTCTTACCGGGAAATGTCTCCTAGTGTTTCCACTGGTAGCTTGCTACTGCTCCGGAACACTTAGGCTGGCCGGCATGTGTCCTTCTTCGTTCCTGTGTCTGTCCCTTCGGGGAAATGTCACACGATGAATACCGAAGTCCTGTTAGCCCGTTACAGCCCGGTTCACTGGAGTCCTGCTAGCCCAGTGCTACAGCCTGTATTCACTCGCTGATGACCGACACGTTCGATGCTGGGTCATGGATGCCTGTCCCTGTAAGTTTGTGCCACTTTGGGTTTACGACTAGCCATGTCAGCCCGGGCTCCTTATCATATGGATGCTAGCGACACTGTCATATACGTGTGCCAAAAGGCGCAAACGGTCCCGGGCAAAGGTAAGGCGACACCCGTGGGAATACCGTGCGTGAGGCCGCAAAGTGATATGAGGTGTTACATGCTAGATCGATGAGGCATTGAGTCGGGGTCCTGACAGCTTTGGTATCAGAGCTTGACTGCCTGTAGGATTACCAAGCCAAACTGGTCGAAGTTGAGTCTAGAAATGCTTTAGTTATATGTAGGGGAATTGATTGTGGGATGGGAACGTAAGGCTCTTTTTACTCCTTATATCTCATGCCTTCCGATCTGAGTCATCTTATCTTTCCTGCGGGGTTAAGAAACTAGGCTATCTCTTCTTCTATCAGGATCACGTGTTACTAATCCGTAGACCTATAGGATTGATGGATCTAATCTCAATCAGTTCCTACTACTTCCGTATGTTAATTGTTGATCTCCAAACCTTATTATTGTGCTTCTGAGTGGTTATGCCACCATTTTGTTGGATGTCTCAAATCATTTGAGCATTTACAGCCGTTACGCTGTCCGAGTCATCCAAGGTTTCTAAATAGTTGGATGCATTTGCAAATCCCTTCCTTCTGTTTCCGATGGGCCTTTGGTCAGATTAATCACACAAATCAGTGAGTTGAGGTACTTTATTGCCTTGACATATATGTTGGAGCTGGTATTATGACCTTAGGTGTCTAGAGTATCATCTAGTAATTTAGCCATGCTTTTGTGATCCCAGTGTGATGACTCTGGCCATCATTCTCGAGAGCATCTCGTGATGCCACTTAGTAGTAGGTATTCTACTCTTTGGGTTTTGAACCTAAGATTCACTCTACTTACTTCATGTTGATAGTGTTTGCTAGTTTCTTTAGGATATTAGTAATTTTGCGGTAGTCCTCGAAGTTCGTGGTATTTCCTTCTTCCAAATACTATGAACCACTTTATGGCAGAAGTTCCTCGTTGAACTGAACGATCACAACCAGAGTGCTCTTGATGAGTTCTCCATTCATAAATCGTGACTCTGCCAGTTCTACCTTTCCGCATGGATTGTCCGGAAGAAATATGTTGAACTCGTTCGACATGCTAATCTATGCATTCACAACTCAGAAAGTCATATGTTCTTTTGAGTTGTCCCTCTTTAGTTGTTTTCTGACCATCGTCTATCAATTGATAGTCAAGAGTATGCGTGCATTCGTTCATCGATGTCTATTACTCCTGTGGTTCGTCAAGCCATTCTATCCCAGAATGACTAGGAGAAATGAACTCCAGTACCTCATCCATATCTAGGATTGGGTCAAAGTAGTCATACTCCGCAGACCAAAATGCCAATCCAACTTTTGTTCTGTTCCACCTCGGAGTATCACCCTCTTTCATCACAAGAGTATCGTGAGAATGCACACCCTCTTATGAATTCTTGTTGCAGTGATACTTCTTGCCATCATTATCCATTTCTCGGCTTCCGTGTTGTTGCAACCGGAATGCCGACGGGTGAACTATGATGTGTGAAATCAGTACCCCTAGCAACTAGTTGCTTGGTAGTAAATGGACAATATTCTCATTCTTAGCATGTTGGTTATTGAATCACCATTCTAAGATAGATTGTGCTACCTAGTCCTTATTTCCTGGTGCACTCTTTGATGGATGAGTTAGGATTTTGTCAAGTCCTCGCTCATTTGATCATATCATCTTGCCCTGAAAAGCAAGATTGTTCTCGAGCTTAGTAACATATCGGTGGTTCGTGATTTTCCGAATATCTTCTCGGAAGTATTACCAGGTTGTCCCCTGACTGTTATGTTGAGCTCGTGATCAAGTTGGTTTCTTGTGAACCACCCTCTCTCCAAGATCGGTGTTAGATATCCCTGAGCTAGTTGGTTAAGCTAGACAACAACTTGGAGAGTTGGAAGATAAAAGCTTGACTGACTTAGTTCGTTCCAAAGGGATATTCTTGTGTAGTGTGTGTTGAAGAAAGATGATATCTTCATCGATTGGTCCCTGTGATCAGTTGCTGGACCTATTGTCTTATCAATCCTTTGATTTGAGTGTGGGCTATCGTCAAATCAAATCAGAACCAATGATATTCGTAATGTTGTCTTACTCGTGGTTTTTTCCTCGAGCATACACCATTATATTCTTTGGTCTGACCAATGCTATCACCGTGTTCACTTAACTATGGAATTTCTTTTAAAAGGAAACCCGAATGAATTGTTGTTGAGCCCATTGACAACATCCTTATCTCCTCCATGATTTTGTTGAACATTAAGTTAGTGTTGGAAACTTGTGTAGGCATTTTCTTCATGCCCCGTTCATGAAGTATATGTTGGATGAAAGAAGTGACTTCCTTTGATTCACATGCATTTGATGTAAGTTGCCGCCGTGGGTTCAAGAAAGTTAGTTTTGCTTCCTTTGGAATCGTCCCAAGTCAGTCATGCATGTGCAAAGTATAATGTGGTTTGGTAGATTAATTACCTCCACTCCATATGTATTCCGTAGCACACCAAGCCACTGATTGATTTGTTCAAGGAAAAGGAGTTGATGTGCTAATCCTAGGTCATGCACAAGACTTCGACATCCTCGATGATGGTTCCCAACCTGAACTCGGTAGTGTTTTATTATAAGACTACTACGTGATCATGTTTGTCTGAGACAGCGTGTTCACACATGTGTAGCAGAACCAGCTCATGTTTTGGAGCTTGCTATCGTAGTTCATTTCCCGAGAATCTCGCAACGTCATTTCGTTGATTTGTGTTGCAAACTTTCATTTTTCTTCCTAGACTCGATGAGTCTGGAATATCCTAACACCAACTAGATCTGAATCTCAGGCAGATATGATTGTTGGAACATTTCCCAAGAACTATAATAATGGTCTCTCTGAAACCGGTTAAGTGGATGTCATGTTCAACACACCCAGCCGGAAGACCTATTATTGTAGTATCTTGATTGAAGAAGTTGGCCACCTCCCCATAAGGATTTCGTAGGGTTTTACTCCAATAAGTTACTCCTTATGGATTCTTGAGCTCCCAAAGTCCGACCTTTTACTTGATGTTCTAGTTATCAAACCATATCTATGAATGGGATACACTAGCACATCAAGGAGAACATTAGAAGTGGAGTGCTAAATGTCTCTCGGTCGATCATACAGATTTTGTTTCCTTGGCCTTGCTAAGGTGAAATCTGAGAAGGTGTTGTCTTCCTATGCATCTGCATCGTCCATCACTGTCCATCATGGTAGTATGTTGTGTTGCCAGGATCCTTGACACGGATATTGGTAAAACCTTGATGATTATGGAAATGCTCAAGTTCTTGAGAGCACGCACAAGCGTTAGGTGTTACCATCGGTACTAACTAGGTTTGCTCTCAACTTCCTCGGTTATGCTATAACTTCTCAAACAGTGGATTCACTCTCTATTGTTGGGTTCTTCCCCAGTTACCAGAATCATTCCCAGCATTTGCATTTTGTTCCCAACTTGCACCGCCAATGTGCCATTCTACCATGGGTCTCTTCCATTTCCGGTGGTAAGCAAATTCATCCATTACGTTGTCTTCAACAAGGTAATCCACATCATCCATTCTAATCCGGGTATGCCATTCTACCAAACCCCTCCAAATGATCGCTCGAGAATTGCCTTAGGCTGGTATAAAGAGTTTCATTGATCTTTGAATCAAAGGTAATTCTTTTTGCCACTTAAGGGGGTATTTCTACAAGTCACCATCCCTAAGGTGCCCCATTATGGTATCATGGCAATTCAATTCCTCGCTACGTTGACAACCGATCACCACATTCTTAAGTCTGGAATTGTTGTCTACTTAGCGAACCCTCGTCATCTGTCTCACTCCATTTCTTCAGATCTATGCTTCGTGTCTCAGCTCGAGAGATGTGTCAATGTCTCATCCCATGAGTTGATCCTGAGTTGTTCGATCTTCGAGAAGATCGATCCTTCTAGAGTTTTCCTTTCCTATTCTTGTCATGATTAGCTGGAGTTCTCAGAGCAAGACGACGGGACAAAGATAGTGATCGAATCAACACTCTTATGGAGTGCACCCTGGATCATGAAGATTATGTTAGTTGGCGTTTTCCCTTCGTCTTACCCTACGCTTGAATCTCGGGACGAGATTCTTGTTTAGTGGGGGCGAGTTGTCACATCCCTAGCTTCTGGTGCTGCCTAGTGTTTGCATCATGTTTAAATTTTTGAACTTGAACTTGGGAAATTTGGAAGCCTCAAAAAAACTTAAATAAAAGAAGGGCAAAAACCCTAAAATCTCATTCATTGTTCCAAAATGCTCTTATTAAATGTTTGATAATTTTTGGCAAGGGTTCTGGTCCCAACCAAAATATTGAACATTTTTAAGGACTTAATCTTGGGACTTTGAATTTAAATCATTAGCTATTTGAATTTGAATTATATTCATATAATTAGAATATAATTTCAAATACCCCTGAAATATTTTATGAGCTTTTGGAAAAGTCCATCTAGCAAAATAAAAATATTCAGAGGAGTTTTTGGCATTGTTTGAATTATTTTAAATTCAAAACAGTGGCAAAACAAATTTAAAAAAATAGAAAACAGAACAGAAATATAATAAAACAGAGCACATACCTGGCCACTTACCTGGCCTTACCTGGTAGCCCACCAGCAGCCCAGTCCACCAGAGCCGGCCCAGCCCAACCTAGTGAGGGGCAGGTTTGTCTTCAACCCCTCGCTAGGAGGACAAGTCGTGGCAGAGCGCGCGTCGCCGGTCGCCACCTCCTGCTTCGACGTGTCCCAGCCGCCCCCGACCTCTCCCGTGCACCGTTGGAACGCCCTCGACCCCCTCGACCGCTATCCCTTCTCTCTGCTCGCTCTAGCTCTCTCCCTCTCTCGATTTGGAGCACCACCGAGAGCCACCGGAGGGCGCCGCCGTCGCATCCATAGCCATCGGCCACCCCTCGCCCTTCCGCCGAGCTCAGGAGCTCCGCCTCGACCCCCTCTTCCTCCCCACCGAGCCAAGCCCCTCGGGAAGCTCTGCATCGCCTCCACGCCATCGTCTTCATCCTCGACCGCCGCCGATGGTCACCGTCGATTCGCCGCCGTTCGTGCTTCCCCGAGCTCGCTGACCCTCCCTGCATGATCCCCGTGAGCCCCTGCTTCGTTTCCCCCTAACCCCATGTCCGATTTCGAGCTCTAGCCGCCCCCTCTACCGGAGCCGAGACGCTCCGCCGCACAGGCTCGTCGCTGGCGAAGCCCCGGTGACCTTTTGGTCCCACGCGTGCGTCCGTTGCACTCACAACGTCCCGTAGAGTAAAACTAGCACGACAACCGTCTCGTTTGCACACCGCAGCGCCGGTTCCGCGAACCCCCGAGCTCCGGCCGCCGCCCGGCTCGACGCCGTCGTCATTCCCGGCCACCCCAGCTCCAACCACCGTCATCATTGGATGCGCCACACCGCCAGCTACCCGTAGCACCAAGCCGTTCGCCCCGCCGTGCCCCACAGCACCATTCCCAACTTCGCCGAACTCCGGCCGCCGCTTTGGAGCTCGCCGTCGTTAGCTCTGGCCTCCCCACGACCCAGCACCCGCACCATTCGACGCGCGGGAGCAAGGGCTCTCCAACGAGCCCAAGCACGGCCTCGCCCGTGCCCTGTAGCGTGTTTCCGACGGCCGCCACCGTCCCGGGCCTCGCCGGCGTCGAGACGCCGGCGGGATTGACCCTACTAACCAGGGGTTTGACCCCGTTGACTACCGCCATGTGGGGCCAGTGCCTGTTTAGTTTAACTTAATGTTATGTTTAGATTAGTTATTAACCTAGCTGGTCCCACACGTCAGTTTGACTTGCTGACGTGGCCTTTGACCGGCCCCACACGTCAGTGACTCATGCTAGCGGTGTGTCACTGACCAGTGGGCCCCCTGGTCAGGTTTGACCCGAGGCTGCCCTGTTGACTCTGCTGAGGTCAGCATGACGCCATGCTGACGCAATATTCCTTTTCTGGAATTTAGTTTATTTTATAAATAATCAGGAAATTCCAGAAAATAGCTAAAACTTCAATAAATCATAGAAATTCAACCGTAACTCAGAATGAAATAATTTATATATGAAAAATGATCAGAAAAATCCAATCTATCCATCTGTACTGGTTTCATGCATGTTAGAACAACTTATAGATGCTGTTTAGCACAAATCATATTAATGGCATTTAAATATCCACATATGGAGTTTGAGTTTGAATCTTGGATTCAAACCAACTTCATTTAATCTGGTTTTAGTTGCATTAGCACAAACCACAGCATATTGCCATGTCACATTCATGCATCATATTGTGCATTGCATTGATTGTGTTTTTCCTCAGTTGCCGGTGATTGCCCCCTCGATAGACGTTGTACCGATGATGTGATCGTTGACACTGATGAAGACTCAATGCTATCTTCAGAAGTGCCAGGCAAGCAAAACCCCCTTGTTCATTCCGATAAAATCTCACTCTCTCGCTCCTGCTCTCTTTTACTGCATTAGGACAACAACGATTCATTTGTTACTTGTTGCGGTAGCTGAACCCCTTTATCCTTTGCATGACCTGTCATTGCCACAGTAAATAGATGAAACCCACTAGCATGAGTAGGAGCTGTTTGAGCCCTGTTGTGCCTACTCATTCATGCTTGTTGTCATGCCTGCTACTGCTTAGAGTTGAGTCAGGTCTGATTCATCGGGGATGAATCAGAGGTGTGTGAACATGTCCTACTGTGTGTGAGCTAAGTGTGTGAACACGATTTGGTAAAGGTAGCGGTGAGAGGCCATGTAGGAGTACATGGTGGGTTGTCTCATTGCAGCCGTCCTCAGGAACTGAGTTCTGTGTTTGTGATCCATGAATAGCTACTACCACACATTGGGATCCTTAATTGACTATCTCGACTTATTAATCAACCTGATCTCTGTCCAGGAGTTGCAACTAGTTTCTGGTGTTTGTAGGTAGTGTTAGTAGTCTACCAAGTGGCACCCGGTACAGGTGGACTTGGGACAGACTAGGCACAGTGGCACGGTGTACCAAGTGGCACCCGGATGGTGGGCTTGGGAAGCCTGCTCACATCGTTTGGGGCCGTGAGAGACACCCCGGCCGGATCTCCTTGCGGATGGAACCCGAATAGGCGATAAACCTGGACCAGAGACTTGTTCGGTTAGTCAGGTCGTGGCCAACTCCCTCGCCCGGCTTCCGCTTGAAGGTTGCTGAGGTACATGATGTGTACAGGGCAATAAGTGGCGAGAGCGTGTGTGAAGAAGTACACCCCTGCAGGGTTATCATTATCTATTCGAATAGCCGGATTCCTCGGATATGGAAACTTGGACCCCTTGCATAGTTCATAGACAAGTGAAAGTGGATACTCTAAAATACGCAAGATAAGCGTGAGTGCTATGAATGGCGTTCTCGTAGGGAGACGGGAGCGGATCCATAGTGGTGTATTGATATGGTGAATATGTGGACTCGTGTGCGCCACCTCAAGAGTTACTTGCAGTCATAGTTCAGGTTAGCCACCGAGTCAAAGTTGGCTTGCTGCAGTTAAACCCCACCATCCCCTTTGTTGATAATGATGCATATGTAGTTAGTTCTGATGTAAGTCTTGCTGGGTACATTTGTACTCACGTTTTCCTATTTTATGTTTTTGCACAGAGACTTCAGTCTCGCTAGTAGTACCGCGTGGACTTCGACGTTTAGCTTGTTACCTCAGCTACGATCTTGTGCCCTCGGCAGGATCTGGTAGATAGTCAGGCTTCTCAGCCTTTTTCATTTCTAGATGTCTGTACTCAGACATGTTAAGCTTCCGCTTGTGTTTTGACTTGTATGCTCTGAGTGTTGGGTCATGAGACCCATGTTTGTAACATCTCGCTCCTCGGAGCCTATTGAATAAATACTTGAGTCATAGAGTCATGTTGTGATGCCATGTTGTATTTGCACATATCGAGCATATTGTGTGTATGTTATTGAAATGCTTGGTATGTGTGGGATCTGACTATCTAGTTGTTTATCCTTAGTAGCCTCTCTTACCGGGAAATGTCTCCTAGTGTTTCCACTGGTAGCTTGCTACTGCTCCGGAACACTTAGGCTGGCCGGCATGTGTCCTTCTTCGTTCCTGTGTCTGTCCCATCGGGGAAATGTCACGCGATGAATACCGGAGTCCTGTTAGCCCATTACAGCCCGGTTCACCGGAGTCCTGCTAGCCCAGTGCTACAGCCTGGATTCACTCGCTGATGACCGACACATTCGATGCTGGGTCATGGATGCCTGTCCCTGTAAGTTTGTGCCACTTTGGGTTTACGACTAGCCATGTCAGCCCGGGCTCCTTATCATATGGATGCTAGCGACACTGTCATATACGTGTGCCAAAAGGCGCAAACGGTCCCGGGCAAAGGTAAGGCGACACCCGTGGGAATACCGTGCGTGAGGCCGCAAAGTGATATGAGGTGTTACATGCTAGATCGATGTGGCATTGAGTCGGGGTCCTGACATATCTCTGGGCCCTCTCGGTAATGCACATTGTTGGAAATATGCCCTAGAGGCAATAATAAATTGATTATTATTATATTTCCTTGTTCATGATAATCGTTTATTATCCATGCTAGAATTGTATTGATAGGAAACTCAGATACATGTGTGGATACATAGACAACACCATGTCCCTAGTAAGCCTCTAGTTGACTAGCTCATTGATCAATAGATGGTTACGGTTTCCTGACCATGGACATTGGATGTCATTGATAACGGGATCACATCATTAGGAGAATGATGTGATGGACAAGACCCAATCCTAAGCCTAGCACAAGATCATGTAGTTCGTATGCTAAAGCTTTTCTAATGTCAAGTATCATTTCCTTAGACCATGAGATTGTGCAACTCCCGGATACCGTAGGAGTGCTTTGGGTGTGCCAAACGTCACAACGTAACTGGGTGGCTATAAAGGTACACTACGGGTATCTCTGAAAGTGTCTGTTGGGTTGGGACGAATCGAGATTGGGATTTTGTCACTCCGTGTAAACGGAGAGGTATCTCTGGGCCCACTCGGTAGGACATCATCATAATGTGCACAATGTGACCAAGGGGTTGATCACGGGATGATGTGTTACGGAACGAGTAAAGAGACTTGCCGGTAACGAGATTGAACAAGGTATCGGTATACCGACGATCGAATCTCGGGCAAGTACCATACCGCTAGACAAAGGGAATTGTATACGGGATTGATTGAGTCCTTGACATCGTGGTTCATCCGATGAGATCATCGTGGAACATGTGGGAGCCAACATGGGTATCCAGATCCCGCTGTTGGTTATTGACCAGAGAACGTCTCGGTCATGTCTGCATGTCTCCCGAACCCGTAGGGTCTACACACTTAAGGTTCGATGACGCTAGGGTTATAAAGGAAGTTTGTATGTGGTTACCGAATGTTGTTCGGAGTCCCGGATGAGATCCCGGACGTCACGAGGAGTTCCGGAATGGTCCGTAGGTAAAGATTTATATATAGGAAGTCCTGTTTCGGCCATCGGGACAAGTTTCGGGGTCATCGGTATTGTACCGGGACCACCGGAAGGGTCCCGGGGGCCCACCGGGTGGGGCCACCTGCCCCGGGGGGCCACATGGGCTGTAGGGGGTGCTCCTTGGCCTACATGGGCCAAGGGCACCAGCCCCTAGAGGCCCATGCGCCAAGATAAAGGAAAAAAGGGGAGAGTCCTAAAGGGGGAAGGCACCTCCGAGGTGCCTTGGGGAGGATGGACTCCTCCCCCCTCCTTAGCCGCACCCCTTCCTTGGAGGAGGGGGCAAGGCTGCGCCTCCCCCCTCTCCCCTGCCCCTATATATAGTGGAGGGGAGGGAGGGCATCCATACCTGAGCCCTTGGCGCCTCCCTCCCTCCCGTGACACCTCCTCCTCTCCCGTAGGTGCTTAGCGAAGCCCTGCAGGATTGCCATGCTCCTCCATCACCACCACGCCGTTGTGCTGCTGCTGGATGGAGTCTTCCTCAACCTCTCCCTCTCTCCTTGCTGGATCAAGGCGTGGGAGACATCGTCGAGCTGTACGTGTGTTGAACGCGGAGGTGCCGTCCGTTCGGCACTAGGATCATCGGTGATCTGAATCACGACGAGTACGACTCCATCAACCCCGTTCACTTGAACGCTTCCGCTTAGCGATCTACAAGGGTATGTAGATGCACTCTCCTTCCCTCGTTGCTAGTCTCTCCATAGATAGATCTTGGTGACACGTAGGAAAATTTTGAATTTCTGCTACGTTCCCCAACAGTGGCATCATGAGCTAGGTCTATTGCGTAGATTCTTTGCACGAGTAGAACACAAAGTAGTTGTGGGCGTCGATATTGTTCAATATGCTTGCCGTTACTAGTCTTATCTTGATTCGGCGGTATCGTGGGATGAAGCGGCCCGGACCAACCTTACACGTACGCTTACGTGAGACCGGTTCCACCGACAAACATGCACTAGTTGCATAAGGTGGCTGGCGGGTGTCTGTCTCTCCCACTTTAGTCGGATCGGATTCGATGAAAAGGGTCCTTATGAAGGGTAAATAGCAATTGGCATATCACGTTGTGGTTCATGCGTAGGTAAGAAACGTTCTTGCTAGAAACCCATAGCAGCCACGTAAAACATGCAAACAACAATTAGAGGACGTCTAACTTGTTTTTGCAGGGTATGCTATGTGATGTGATATGGCCAAAAAGGATGTGATGAATGATATATGTGATGTATGAGATTGATCATGTTCTTGTAATAGGAATCACGACTTGCATGTCGATGAGTATGACAACCGGCAGGAGCCATAGGAGTTGTCTTTATTTATTTGTGACCTGCGTGTCAACTTAAACGTCATGTAATTACTTTACTTTATTGCTAACCGTTAGCCATAGTAGTAGAAGTAATAGTTGGCGAGGCAACTTCATGAAGACACGATGATGGAGATCATGGTGTCATGCCGGTGAGGATGATGATCATGGAGCCCCGAAGATGGAGATCAAAAGGAGCAAAGTGATGATGGCCATATCATGTCACTATTTGATTGCATGTGATGTTTATCATGTTTATACATCTTATTTGCTTAGAACGACGGTAGTAAATAAGATGATCCCTTACAACAATTTCAAGAAGTGTTCTCCCCTAACTGTGCACCGTTGCGACAGTTCGCTGTTTCAAAACATCACGTGATGATCGGGTGTTTTATTCAGACGTTCAAATACAACGGGTGTTGACGAGCCTAGCATGTACAGACATGGCCTCGGAACACACGCGAAACACTTAGGGTTAACTTGACGAGCCTAGCATGTACAGACATGGCCTCGGAACACGGAGACCGAAAGGTCGAGCATGAGTCGTATAGAAGATACGATCAACATGAAGATGTTCACCGATGATGACTAGTCCGTCTCACGTGATGATCGGACACGGCCTAGTTTGACTCGGATCATGTAATCACTTAGATGACTAGAGGGATGTCTATCTGAGTGGGAGTTCATAAGATGAACTTAATTATCCTGAACATAGTCAAAAGGATTTTGCAAATTATGTCGTAGCTCACGCTATAGTTCTACTGTTTAGATATGTTCCTAGAGAAAAATTAGTTGAAAGTTGATAGTAGCAATTATGCGGACTAGGTCCGTATACTGAGGATTGTCCTCATTGCTTCATAGAAGGCTTATGTCCTTAATGCACCGCTCAGTGTGCTGAACCTCGAACGTTGTCTGTGGTTGTTGCGAACATCTGACATACACGTTTTGATAACTACGTGATAGTTCAGTTAAACGGTTTAGAGTTGAGGCACCAAAGA